>NC_141043.1:36190000-36337500 GCF_052040795.2 Danio rerio | reverse complement strand
GTGGTTTCTATGCTTGTGTACATACAAAACTACGCTTTTCATACATTCTCACTTTCTTTCATTGAGCAACGCATTGAACGCATATATATATTTTCCATCCCGCCTCATGTGTTTTTGTGAGAAGGCCCTGAGCATCTCATGTGCGCGGTACCCTTCATTAGACATGAGAAACCAGTGCTTTTCCACCCCTCTTCCTGACATGCTGTAATTAAAAGCTGGGTAATAACAGTGGAGGGCTGGCATCCCAGCGGGCCATCATCAAAATGCTCTTTTCTCTCAGCCTCACTTTTTGGCCCAATCAACACATTAGTACCAACTCACTGATTCCCCGGCTCACTGCGGGCGCTTCAGACCATCAGCAAACTCTGAAATCTCCACTTGTGCTGCTTAGGCTATGTTTACACTTGTGCGTTTTTCATTTAATATGCATAATTCTTTCTACGGTTATGTCTGGCATCTATATTACTTCAAAGTTTTTGACCCTCAAAAATGGAGAACTTCGAATACTTTGGCACTTTTGCATATTAGTGTAGATCAGGGGTGTCCAAACTCTGTCCTGGAGGGTTGTCCTGCACAGTTTAGCTCCACATTTTTTATATAATATAATAATAATATATAATATTAGCTGGTTCAGGTATGTTTAATTGGGGTTGGAACTAAAATATGCAGGATTCTGGCCCTCCAGAACAGAGTTTGGACAACCCTGGTGTAGATGAACCACAAATGCTCAGTTTTGCACCTTTATTGGCTCTAGATCATTGCATATTCTTCCTTGATAAGTCAAAGCCTGTCACATGACCTTTACGCTTTGTTGTTTCAAATGTCCTGTATGTTTTCTTTAAAATCAGTTGTGCCAATTTAGGGTGACACAGTGGCTCAGTGATTAGCACTGTCGTCTCTGAGCAACAAGGTCGCTGGTTCAAACCCAGGCTGGGTCAGTTGGTGTTTCTTTGTGGAGTTTGCATGTTCTCCCTGTGTTTGTGTGGGTTTCCTCTGGATGCACTGGTTTCCCCCACAGTCCAAAGACATGCGATATTGGTGAATTGAATAGCCTAAATTGGCTGTATTGTATGTGTGTGGATGAGTGTGTATGGATGTTTCCCAGTACTGGGTTGCAGCTGGAAGGACATCCGCTGTGTAAAACGTATGCTGGATAAGTTGGCGGTTTATTCCGCTGTGGCGAACTCTGATGAAAAAAGGGACTAAGCCGAAGGAAAATGAATGAATGAATGTATTAATTAAAGGATTTGCTGCTAAATTAAACTTGAATTTAAACTTTGTATTTTTGTTAATGCAAAAATGTCAAAGTTTTTGAAGTTTTCCACTTTCCGAAGGTCAAAAACTTTGGAGTAGTGTGGATTCAGGCATAACTGTCGCAAGAATTGTGCATATCTCAATGCAGTTTTTAGCTAAACACACACTTTGAAAAAGGCTTGAGGTCTTAATTTGTTTTTAGTTGAATCAAATGAACTTTTCTAGTCATCTCCACTTTTATCAAGCAAACGACTAAAAACATTAAGCTAATTTTTGCAGAAAACCGATTGCAACATCGTTTGAGGAGACCGATTGCAACAAAATATTTAAGTTCAAAAACTAACCCAATGAGTACTGTGAACTTTTCTCTTTCCATTTAAGTAAATGAAGCAATTTAAGCACAGTAAAACCCAATAAATGAAGAGAACATAAACCGACTGAGTACTGTAAAACCCAATCAGTTAAGGCAATTCAAATCGTTTGAGGAAACCGATTGCTACAAAACATTTGAGTTAAACTAATCTATATGAGTACTGTGAACTTAATCCATTTAAGTTGAAGTAATGAGGTATTTAATTAACTTATTACCTTCAACACTGAGTTCAAAACTCTTTTAAAATTAGTAGAATTAACTTTCATTCAATTTTGAGTTAACTACACTCATTTCATTTGATAAAGTTGACTTTTGGGTTTTACAGTGTATTGAAACCTGATTGAATTATTAAAATAAGTGAAAGTGACATAAAAACATTTGTAGTCGTAACATTTTATTATATAATCTTTTTACAGTGCAGTTGAAGGCAACATTATTAGCCCTCTTGTTAAATTTTATTAATTGTTTGGCAAATATTTTTGAAGTGCTGTTTAACGGAGAGATTATCTTTCTACACATTTTTAAACATAATAGTTTTATTCAATAATGGTACATACATAAGGAAGAGCTGGGATGAAAGTTACATAGTACGAATGTAACAAATCGATTTTCTCAGCCCTGACATTTGATTTCCAGGCTATAACAGCACATTTAGCATACAGCCCTTGATGGAGCTACCAAATGTCAGCTGATTTCGGGTTCGTTGTCCTGCAGTTAGCTCCCAATTTCCGTTTTTAAGTGCAGAAAGTCAATGAATGTAGCGGTTCTTTTTTTGCTTATTACAAATTGTGTTTCTCTTTTAATGTGTCACACTAATGATCTACAGGTTATTTAGTGCAATAACACACAAGTTTGAATTTTTCAGTTTAAAAGTAAATTATGTCCCGAAATATTCAGAAATTATAGAAGATTTTAACATTTTGCATCGTTGGACTGCTTTTAAAACATTTGATGGAACTGAAATTTGAAATTAAAATGCCGTTTATTATTATTTTTTTGTAAAAATAAAGGACAAAATATGTTTGCAGTGAACTATTTATTCAGTACATTTAAAATAAACAAGATTAAGCCAGTAAATCTAGCAAATATTGTTGTTACTTTTGACCCACCTGTGTTACTTTTGTCCCTGCCTATGGCATCAAAAGTAATTAGCTATGTTTCCATCCACCTATGTTTATGCACAGTTTGGATATGATAAAGATGTGCATAAATTTTGAAAATGCGCATAAAAAATTTGAGCATAACTGAGTAGGTTAAACTTTTTATTCTATAAGAAAAGATGCACATAACCTGCGATGGAAACAGTTTTACCGAACAAATTCCAGTATGTGCATTAAAAGAGATCATGTGTTTTTGTTATAAGAGATCATTTGATGTTTAAAATATGTGAGAATGGACAAACCGGCAGGCTGAACACACTGTAAAACATCTGAAATGTTGCTTTGGTCATTCTACAATGCCTTAACCATTTCAGTATTAGTGTTATTATATTACCAATAACCTCCAGAATCAAGAGCGTCTGTGCTCCACGTCTCACATGTTCAAACGCCACCATGTGTTCATTGCGTGTTGGCATCGTCTTCTATAAATAAGGAAAAGATTCGCACAGCTTCTTTTACCGTGGCAAATTTCGCTTTTACTGTTAATATTTGGTGGCATTTAATCAAGAAGCGGTGATTTTGTTCTCAGTGACTCGTATGATGGAAACGTTGCTTTCTCACACATCTTTTATGCAGTTTTGCAGTTTTGGCATAGAGTTAATTCACATTTTTGGATGAAAACATAGCTATTGTAAATAACTTTTGTTTATAAAAAAGTTATAATGGAGTTGTCTTATATTGACACAAAATAACACCTGATTTTGCTAGAGCACTCTTTTGAGTTAGTAACCACAGCAAAGATATATTTTCTTAAGCATTTTCTTTTAAAATGTTTTTATGAAAAATGTTATTTTCGTCCTCCCTCTCGCCTACTATAATGAAATTGTTACTTATATTTTTATCTTGTTCTGTTCTGAATGTTCTGAAAACTTGAAAATAATTTTTAGACCAATTGAACCCTTTTTTTTTTTTTTTTTAAGTATTTGTTTACCATGAATGATTGTTTTTCATATATGCTACGATTATTTACTAATTTTATAGATACTTTTTAGGTTCTGACATGCATTATTGTTTATGCGGTGGATCATTTCAGAAATGCATTTAAAAAGCCAGCATGGAGGATCGTTCTCATCATTACACACCATGTTAAAACAGAAACACACTAGTGTAAACATATCTTAGTCAGTCTTGAGCAGAAGCAAACCATCCTTCAAAAACACAGCTTGAAAGGTCAAGCTAGTTGGGTTTCGCTTTGAGTAATTCTACATGATTAGCCATCTGGTGTTGAGAAGCGCATATATTTTTGGGAGTCGGAGCGTGTTTAAGGGTTGACGGCCAGACATCCCCATTCAAGGTAAAAAGGCTTGCCAAAAGCACTCCACCCACTTTTTAGAGCTGCTTTCCTTGAACTTGTGCATGCCTGTACGGTGAGCTAAATTCCTGGTGTTCCTTAAAACTCTTTGGAAGCCTCGTCACCGTCGCGATGGTAACTTAAACCTTGCCAAGGAAAGAACAGCTGGAGGGCCTGATTAGAACAGAGTGCAGCCCTCTGTGGACGAGACGGTGCACGCTTCACACCGGTTGCAGGTTGAAGCACCGTCCTCAGAAATGCAGCTCTGCTCAGAGCCACAGGAATTTGCGGGCCTCGCTCAAGTGAGGAAGAGAGAATATTTTAACGGCATCTTCACGTCCTAGGGTGTATTGCATAATTAAATCTAGTTTTTATTGCTTTTTCAAAGCTTGGAGCTAAAGCGTACGAGTTAAGAAGAAAAGTTCTGATTAGAAACAGTTGAGATGGACGGCCAGAACCGATCCGAGTGGTAATATAGCCCTGTGCCTTGTGGGATAGGACTAAAAGTAATTCTGCATGAACTCCGAATAGAATTCGAACACCATGAAGTCAATATTCACAGTGTAGGTTTGATCCTGAAGTCTTGTTCTTTTTGAGAATTGATGCTTTTAAAAGTATTCCAGTTGTAAGCCGAGCAACCATGGTGTTGTGTACACTGCAGAGCTGGAATATATAGTGTAATATAAAGGAAAATCAGGACATTTTTGTTTAAAATGCAGAGAAAACTATTAGTACACCCTTACTTGCGTAGCATTTTGTTATTATGGCGTGGTTATATTTTAAATACATTTTGATTTACAAATAAAACAATGTTACTGCTGTAATGACAGATGTCAAAACTAAGAACACCAACCAAGTCTCACATAGCTACTCCTTCAGATTAATGACAGAAGGTCTGCACCCAACACATTTTTATTTGCCAATGACTGGCCCAGAGGGATCTGATCAACATGAAGAGCAGGTTCCTTCGAGTTTTTCCTAAGGGTTTTCATTATGGGGTTTTCATTTATTCGCTGTCATTGGGAAACTTGTGGTGCAGGACTCTTGAATTTGGCTGTAGATTTAGGCAATAGTGGTTGTTTTGCACACACTCCACCCAAGACATCCTTTCCATATTTAATTGTTTATCAAGCTTCAAAAAGGGGATTTCAAGGCAGTTTATTTATTCAGTTATTATTGCCAGCAAATAAATAATTGAAGCAAAACCACTAGGTTGAACATCCAAACACACATCCTACTTCCTATTTCCCGCCCATATATGGTGATGCATGTCTCTAAAACTCAGCATGTGGACAATTCTATACACCTTTATAAGCACAATATTAATATGCATATAACAATCAATAATATTAATAATAATAATTAAGACATGAAAGTTGTCACAAATAAACTGACTTTAATAAACAGTTCCTATGCTGATTTTACAGCAAAAGTGAAATTAATTATTCACATGAGGATATTACATAAAAAGTCAATGTAAACACGTGAACATGGTGAATTTTCAGTGGGTGGTGTAAACAACGTGGATTTTGTGGCATGTTTGCCATGATCTCATGGAATTTGGCTCAATTGAGTCTACCTCACAAGTTCAAATAATTCAATTCAAGTAGAAAAACATCATGTGAGTAAACTAGAGCGAGATATGTGGGGCTCTACGTTTGGTGTGATTTTGGTAAAAGAACAATCAGGTTCCAGTTATGGCTGTAAAATTAATCGACAATTAATCGAATATACCACCCCCTTTCCAGTTGTACACATTTGTAGCTCTGCAAAGCTCAGTTTTACATGAAAATGACTAGAAGCATGTACTGTAATATAATGTTTGCAGCACCAGATGCGCATCATTGATGCACATTCAAATCATTCATGTTTTTAAAAGCGCGAATGAGACCGCTTGCTGTCAGCATTCGATCTCATTCGCACACTGTGGGCTCAGAGACAAGCAGAGCACGCACATCTAAAGTCATCATAATGTGAGCACTTTATTGGTCAAATTGATGTCAAAACGCGGTGTTTAGTGATTATTCATATTAACCCCTCATTTGTGTAATAAAAGTCGAGAATCAAAAGACATGTAAAAGAAAAACTATTAAAGTGACAGCGCGCAATATTCCTGCTGCCGCCTGTTTTTATAATTAATCAAACAACAAAAGGAGAAAATCCCTCACTGCTCTTGACTGAAGGACTTTTGTATCTTAAGCTTTTTTCTTACAGTGAAAATGCTTAAAGCACAGTTTGTTTCATATTTGTATTCTATTGTAGTTATTTCCCTTTCCTTACAGGGAGGAAAATAACTGTATATATGCAGTTGAAGTCAGAATTGTTAGCCCTCCTGAATTATTAGCAGCCCTTTACCCCCCAATTTCTGTTTAAAGAGATTTTTTTAACACATTTCTAAACATAATAGTTTTAATAACTCATTTCTAATAACTGATTTATTTTATCTTTGCTATGATGACAGTACAGAATATTTTACTAGATATTTTTCAAAATACAAGCATTCAGATTCAAAGTGCGATTCAAAGGCTTAATTAGGGTTTTAATAAGTCATTGTATAACAGTAGTTTCTTCTGCAGAAAATCAAAAATAGACATTTCTTAAGGGGGCTAATAATATTGACCTTAAAATAGGTTTCAAAATATTTAAACCTGCTTTTATTCTAGACAAAATAAAACAAATAAGATTTCTTCAGAAGAAAATATATTATAGGAAATAATTTGAAAAATTCCTGAATCTGTTGAACATCAAACGGGAAATAGGAAATATATATATATATATATCAAAGGAGCGCTAATTATTATTAGCGCTCCTGTGAAGTATTTTTTATATATATATATATATATATATATATATATATATATATATATATATAATACTTCACAGGAGCGCTAATAATAATTTAGACTTCAACTAATAATAGTTCTGAATAATCGTGATTACAATTATGACCAAAATAATCGTAATTATGATTTTTCCTATAATCGAGCAGCCCTTGTTCCAGTTGCATTTTCACACCTGGAGCCTAGTTTGGGATGGAACTATTAAAAGTCTTTCTCAGCCTGGTTAGATGACTATGCTGATCCATGCTGGTAGAGCGCATGTGTGCATGACATTGACCTGGCTACCAGTATTCTTCATAGCTTTCTAAATGGAAGTTTGGTATTTCTTTTTTTCTGTTAAATAACAAAGTCCAAAAAGAAAAAAAAAATGAAAATCAGATAATTGTCAATATTGCTTTTTACATTACTCTTGCATTACCAAGTGAAAGAACCCCAATGATGAAACAGTGGAAAATTAAGGCCCTGTTTACACTGCTACAGTTGTGCCTTCCGTCCACACTACCCTGGAGGTTTTGAGCCCCAAAAACGGAGCATTTTGAAAACACTGAAGAGGCCATTTTCATTTTAAAATGCTGCTGCTCCGTGTGGGTGTGGATGGGGGAAAACGGAGACATCTGAAAACGGTGGGGCTTTTTCTCAATGTCAATTAAACAAAGTTCGGACTTGTATCTTTTCCTTGTAAGTTCAGACTTTACAAGTTTATAATGAACTCCTGAAGACGTGAGGACACGTTGGGTAAATCTTCAAATGGCAGTGTACTTTTATAACGTCATTCACCCTGGGTAATCTTAACAATGAAATGAAAACATGACATAAAGCACTGTCTCCTAATTTTTCTTTATTAAGAAATAACAAACCGGAGCCTAATAACTGCCTCCTTTTACTTTCAGTGAAGAAAAAATAAAACATTAGGCTGACTGTGTGGTTTTGACAATATGTGCTTAATGTCAGGCTATGCATACAATAAAGATTATTAGAGGAAATGCATGGTGAAATACGAAATAGCTGTCTCTTTTGCTGAATATAATAGTCGGTAAGCTATATTTGTAATAATCAATAATAATTCTAAAAGTATAAAGCACAATAAGTTTATACAATACAGGAATTAAAGGCAAGCAATCAGTCAAACATGTGAAATCTCTTAGCCAGGCAGGTGTGCACAGAGCTCAAAGATTGAACAGTTAAGCAAACAGAACCCTACAACGTGATGGTGAAAAAGCGGATAAGAAGTTCTGTGGTTAACTTGACATCTTCAATGTTTTTCCTTACAATGTGAATTACATACACTCAAATTGTACATCAAAACTATTGAGTATTTTTTTGTTATTTTTATATTAGAACTTCTAGTACTAATGAAAATTGCTCCATGCATGAAAACCCCCATTATAAAAACCCACAGGTAAACTAGTGGTAAATTAATACCTGCTATTTGTCAAGCAAAACAGACAAATGAAGTAGCATGATTTCATTTCAAAACAAATCAGACCATTATGAAGTTCAGAAGTGTGTTTCGGCTGAATATGTTTGAACTACCATTCTCCGACAAGTAGCATACTGTAAGTAGGTGAAATTGAAGATTCATTCTAATTGATTTGTTTTTCATGTTTAATTTTGTAAAGCTGCTTGCTGTAAACCAGTGTACAGTGCAAAGTGCTGCATAATACATAAACATGACATGACTCTACTTGAGTGCAGAGCTGCAGGGCTTGTGAGAAGAAAAAAAAACACATCACAATTATCAGATGTTTCACCTCTATAATTTTGGTCGTATGGTTATTTTGTTGTTGAGATGAAAATGTGCAGCAAATATTTGCGTATTCATCTAAATGTCTCTTTTAATAACATGGTAGTGTTAGGATATTCAACTTTATACCACTACTCTTGAGCTTCTTTTTACCCAACACGGAAAACAGCTTCACTTTGAGTATATCAGGGCCTGTAGTCTCCCGTTTTTATTCATCATGGCTGCAGCACTCTATTGTACCTAGCTATACTTATCTGGCTGTGTTGAATTGACGGGAACTTCAAATGTAATGGAATTTATTAAGAACAAAAGCTAAGCAGCCGAAATGATTTCATAATTTCATATTTTAGTTCTCAGAACTGGTCATCAGTAGAGGCAATTTTTGAAAGTGTCAATCAGTTTCATCTATTTCTCCTTTTGTATCAGACAGAAACGGAATTGAAGTTGAGGGGGGGTGGGGGGGTGGGGGGGTGAGTTATAAAATTTTGTCAGACCTTTTAATGCATTGAACTTATTTTTTATGCCCAACACCTGTCAATGCCTCATAACACTCTCTCAGATCTTTTAATTTGCCTGGAACCCATAGAAATAATGGGACTCTGATTAGGGTGTCCAGCCTGTCTAGATTAAATAGGACCCTGTGAGCGTTGTGCAGAAAAAAAGGTCAATGGATTCTAATTTGGACTGGCAGACTGTACTGACAGACAAAACATATCTGGGTGTCTGTGGACAGTTGGTATGTCTGACTTCATTACTTAGTGCAGTGACTTTATTGGACTATTTTAGGATCATGGTTGACCAGGCAACACAGTTCATTAATTGCAAAGTTTAACTATAATAGTGTAAAAGTATAATTTGTGCGTTTGTGTTATCGTTTAAACAAGTTTTAATCGTCATATGTAGTAAACGTCAGAATTATTACCACCCCTGAATTATTAGCCCCCCCTCTATATTTTTTCACAATTTTTGTTTAATGGATTGAAGTTTTTTTTTAACAAATTTTGAAACATAATATTTTAATAACTCATCTCTAACAACTGATTTTTTCTTTGACATGACACATAAGCTTAAAGTGCTAAATAAGCTTATTCAGCTTAAAGTGACATTTAAAGGCTTAATTAGTTTAAATAGGCAAGGTAGGGTAATTAGAAAGTTATTGAATATCAATGGTTTCTTCTGTAGACTATCGAAAAAAAATATTGCTCAAGGGGGCTAATAATATTAACCTTAATATAGTAAAAAAAAAAACTTTTATTCTAGCCGAAATAAAACAAATAAGACTTTCTCCAGAAGAAAAAAATATTTTGGCAAATGCTGTAAAAAAAAAAAAAATTTGCTTACTCTCTTAAACATCGTTTGGTAAAAAAAATCGAAATGAAAAAATATTCACAAGAGGGCTAAGAAATTTGACTTTTAACTGTATCAGAAATTATAATATTTGTAGCTTCAATAAAGCTTAATTGTTTAATACAGTCAAAAAAGACTATGCACTGCTATTTTACACTTGATTACTCAGTTTTTTTGCCTAAAAACTGCTTGATTTCCCCTAATTCACAATAATCACCCCATAGTTCACACCAGATGCGGTATGTGCGCATTTGTGTGTAAATAGATGCGTGAACATTATGAGTTTACTCGCTTCTTTTGTGCGTCAAATTCGCTTCATTCGCGCATCAAATTGGTTTCACAATAGACTCGAACTCGGCTTCTGTCTGCCCTGTGACTCTTGCTTCGTTGCCAAATGGCTAACATGGATTTTATTGCGATAGTAGCTTGGGTTTATGTGCTTTAGGAAGACTGAAAAACAGCGTAGATTTGTTTGGTGCCGTGTCTGAGTGCACTAGATCCTTCAACTAGTAATCAACTCCCTCAGAAACTATACCTGGATTATGGAGGCTCTTAGGTGCTTAAGGTGCTTAGGTGCTTAAGACTGCGTCGAGCCCAGTTTGATGAATTGGTGTCGGCAAGAAGATTTTCCCTCGGGACACCAACAACAGGCACTAACGTCATAGTCACGTCCCCTACAATAGCAACCTCATTATTGGTTAACGCGGCTCTAATGTCCACTGAAGGTCAGATTTTTCAACTTGAGCGATTCAAAAGCGTAAAACGCTCAACTCGCACAGCTTCATTCGCCTGAAACGCCTAATTTGCGCAAATCGCGCCGCAGGATGTCTATTGGATGTCTTTGCATTGAGTTAACTTGGTGTGAACCAGCATAACACAGTAAAGCACTGTTTATTTAATTGACATCTTTATTTCATTTATCTATGCTTGCTATTTGTTTATTATGTTTTATGCACTTTCCTAAAATAAGCTGGGTGATTCTAATATAATAGTTTATTTTTAACAAATGATGCTGATCAGATTTCAGTTTTCATGTCACAGAAAAAACAAAGTATTTCAATATAATTCTTTCACGATGCTGTGCTGCCTTCTTCCAAACCCATACTTTTGTTTATCTTCAGAAAAACAATATCTGCAAGACATATGCTAGATTTCAGCCCATCCATCAAATGTTCACCCAAACCTCTGGCACTTCAGAACTTGCGTAAAATCAAGACATAAACTCATAAGAATCAAGTAGTTTCAAATCATTCAAGTCTTCTGACCAATTTAATATGATTTTTTTCACGTACAAACCTTGATCAGGAAGCCTGAACAGCTTATATATGCGTTTATACTGAAGCTATAAACCTGTTAATGTTATTAAGTGATAATTTTTCTTCATAACACTTAGATTGAACCACTTAAAGTTCTTTACGAATGTGAATGATAGAGCCAGAAATCTCTCAGAATTGATGAACAATATAAAACTTTCCATGAGTTCGGAATGATTACACAATTTTCGTTCCTTTTATATTCGGTGGCCTTAATGTACTTGCATCCAAAAACATAAATAAATACAGTGTACTGACTTGTTTTTAATGTATTGCAGAACACTTCTGATGCTCTTGAAATGGGATACGGGTAGGGTTATGGACAGGTTTGGTGGTATGAGTAGGGTGGGTCAAGGTGTAAGGGATGGTTAAGTGTAATGTAATTAAAGAAATTATTTACAGATGCCTTTATTACATTACATTAGGCATTAATTACATGCAGGTACATAATAAATCATAAGTACAATTTAAAACATGTATTTACACAATAAGTACATTACGGCAAAAACTTTAGGTTCACTACATATTAGTTAAGGCCGCCAAATATAAAGTGGGACAGAATATTCTTTTTTTTTTTCCAGTTAGCTAACCATTTGAAAGAAGAACATGTTTGCTCTTTGGCTTTTCACAATTAATGAACTATAAACATTTTGCAAATACCGCCCACAAGAACATGTTATGGAAGCAGCATTAGATGGTGAAAATCTTTGTAAAAACCACATATCCGACCTATTATTTTTTTACCCACGATCCTGAAGAAGTGAAAAATGACGCGTCAGTCACACGGCTGAGATTTTGCAGGGCCGAAGTGTGATAAAACACCTCACTGCATGAATGCTAAAAAGACCACCAGACAACAACACACACACACACACACACACACACACACACACACACACACACACACACACACACACACACACACACACACACACAAAATAAAATGTCACACTCATCCACGGTGGCCATAATGTGTGAACACTGCGGACAGCCGAGATGATACTAAAATAAAACTAGCGCTAATATAAAAGAAGAAAAAAGAAACACAAAGAAAGGTGTGAAGAAAAATCTAGAGGCAATTTCCTGTGAAGGCCAGCTAAAAGACACAGCTAAAGTTTATGAAAGAATTACTATTTTTAATGTGACCACAATACTTGGGTTGACTTCTCAAGCATTCCTATTCCAGGTGTGTAAAACCCCTCTTTTATGACCACTTTTTAGTCTTATTATTGGTTCCAGGCTGCAATTGGAGCGAGCTCTGGATTATATAGTGTGCTTTAACTGGAACCCCAGTGGACCTAGAAGAAGTGACTTCTGCGATATCTGTGTTATGGGATTATCTGTCTAATCCTGTCAGAGCTTCAACCAAGTTTACTTGAACAGTAATTTAAGAAGAGATGAGCCCAGATCAGCCCTCAAAGTCTATTTTCTTCTCTTTTCATGCTTTTCCCCTCCATCCTGTTCCCATTTTCCTCTACATCACTCAGGACTGAAAGAACCTATTTTTTTCCCTCCCAAAGCGGAGTGCGCGCTTTACAAGTTCACTATGATGGGTTGTTTTTGAGAGATCAGAAAAATACATGTTACATGTGTCATGCATCTGAGGGGATCGTTGAAATTGTACGCTTGTTCATTTACATTTAACGGCCCACAGCTGGGATACAGGACTCAAGCTGTGTGTCACAGAAGAGTCAGTGAACAAAAGACGTATTATCATATGGTCTTAATGAACGCTTGTTTGAATTGTTGTACGGATGTTTGATGTGATGTGAGCCTGCTTGAAGCATGCTAAGTGTTCATTTTTACAGAGTTTTTTTTTAGCCTTGTAGTTAAAGGTGTTGTTTAATTTTTTCAATTTTGACAAGTTTTATTTGCCAAAACAATATTTAATTTAAGCCAGCTTCAAGCTGCGGTCACACTAGAGTTTCTGTGTGCGAAATCCTGTAGTATGGTGCTGCGAAAAGGGGCGGGATTAAACGAGATGATTTGACATTTAAAAAAGCAAGTGATTTGTCCATATTTTAAATTTCTGTGCAGAGAGGTCATGCTTTGATTTTCGATTGGTCTCACGCAGTCAAGTGATACAATTTTGCAGGTCAGGGTTCACCAAGCTTGAATTTTCTAATGCAGAAAATTGTGAAACCTGCCGCACGACCTTGGGTTTCAGCTCTGACGCATTTGCGTGTGTATGACTAGAAGTCTATGGGGAGATAAGTCCAGTGTGACCGCAGCTTACGCAGTTTTTATTAAACACTTAGCTAACATTACGACACTCATGACAATAACAATAATAATTCAAAATGAATAAAAAAAAACATCAAATCAAATAAATTAAAATAATAACAATAATGATAATAAATAAATAAGTAGTACGCACAAAACACAAGCAAAGAGTTTGTTAAAAAAACAAACCAAAAAAATACAAATATACTTGTACGTTTGAATTTTATAGTACAAAATTAAAGAAAAAAGATAGAGGAAACTAGGGCTGCATGATTAATCGAAAAAATATCTGAATTCAGCTTTTTTCATGATTCAGTCAATTATATTTTCAAGTTCAGGAGAGAAGCAAGGTAGTCGCACAAATCTTCACACGAACATTGACACCTTCAAATGGCGTTAAAAGTGTCACATATTGTATTTATAAGGTATAATTCACCCAAAAATGTCATTTCCGTCTTCATGTAATAATGTATTTAGGGCCACGAAATGACACGTGAGCTGACTGCCTGTGTTTACTTCCGAGAACCAGTGTTGCCATATGTAGCTGACTGTTTCCAACCTAAAACCCGCTGAAAACGAAAAAGCACCGCGCAACAATCTGTAGTCTTGTTGGGAGATCACAACTTTTGAAAACGTTTGTATGTGGAGAACGGGGGCTATGGCAACTCTTTGTGGGATCATAACAGTTTTATAAGTGAAGACCAGGGCTGGCGGCCACGCCGTTACAAAACCGCCCAATTTTACACTACCCGACACAGCCCTAGAGAAACCCACACGAACACAGGGAGAACATGCAAACTCCACACAGAAATGCCAACTGACATGCCGGGAGTCAAACCAGCGACCGTCTCGCCATTGAGCCACTGTGTCGCCTCTTGATCATCCCAGTCGATCTAAATTTATGAAATTTATCGCAGTAAAACAAAATATTGCAATGTCAAGTTTTTCCAATATCGTTCAGCCCTAATATAATGCCAAATTATAATGAAGCACATTTTCATCAGATCTTAGTTATTGTTAACAAAATGAAAGTGTCATTCTCAGTAGCACCTTTTTTCATCATGACTCCAGTAATTTAATAAAAGTATTAGGTAGATTTGGTAGAGGAGTGAAGTGATTTAGCATTGCGCCGTACAATGGAGAATAAAACTCTGAAGGTCAGTCGAGCCAAATTGATGGTTTTTAATCTTTTCCAGTCTATTTCTGAATTGTCCCTTATCTGCATGAAACATTAGCTGCAGAGTGAGGCTGTGAAAATATGATCCTCCAGCCCCTGGCTTTACATATTTATTTCATGCCATAGGTTGGATAAAGCTGGCTGAAAAAAAATAAATTATGAATCTACCTCTGATTTTTTTCTCTTTCTTTCTTTGGTGGCAAACTCGACACTTTATCTGAGAGGGGAGTTATAAAGCCAGCAGACGTACAGTCTCTCACGCTAGATTTATCACCATGGAAAGAGATATATTGAGAGATGCATATTTTCTATTTCAGAGGCAGATAAGAAGAGCTTGCTTCCTGTGTTTGACGTGATGGAAAGCTGACAGCCGTGCCTTGTCTAAAATTATCTGCTCCTCTGTGTTACTGGCACTTGAAAACGACATTCTTAGATCCCTAGTACTGTATTCAGACCTGTAACTCTCTTGTGAGGCGTTACATAAGTGACATAGACAACTGTGTCCACTAGGGTTGGGCGATGTTGACCAATTTGGCATAGCACAATGTCTAATGTGAAACATCTCGATGGGCGATGCCATCGTCGTCGTAGATGGGGGGTGGTTGTTAAATATTTATTAATTCATAATTAATTAATTGTAGCCTACTGTACTGAAAATAACACTGACAGATTTACGCACAGTTATTAATAATGACACATCCTATTAGGGATGATGTGCTGAATGTTAATCCACCATTTACTCTTTTCCAAGAGTGGATAAAAGAATTCCAGTGTTTCAATTCTGCTATGAAAATGACTAAAGCCATTCACTGTAAAGTGTGTGAAACGGGGTTTGCCGGTAACAGTGTTTGCCACTAAATCTACACATTTTAAGCATGAGAGGTGCTGTATAATCCTTGATTTAATACTCACGATGCTGTCAGCCGTGCAAATGTCAGCTATATGCGATGGATCGTGATGCCGGCACAGCATTGTGAAGTTTGTTGGCCAACGGCAATGGACGATGGCACCGTCTATCGACACAACCCTAGTGTCCACTATCTGCTTCTGTTGTGAATCATTTCTTTGGATGGGTTTAAGGCTGTGCAATATAACAATCAATGTTGGTGAAAGTTACTTTTGAAAGT
The DNA here is from genome assembly GCF_052040795.2 of Danio rerio. Lineage (NCBI taxonomy): Eukaryota > Metazoa > Chordata > Actinopteri > Cypriniformes > Danionidae > Danio > Danio rerio. The sequence goes on along the minus strand of NC_141043.1, from coordinate 36,321,651 downwards.
AATGCATTACAATATCGAGTTACTCCTCAAAAAGTAACTTTTAAGTACCTAAAGTAAATTGTTACTTTTGAGTTACTTTTGCATGACTTTTTCTTACCTGAGGGTTGATTCCTTTTTATCGATGTGTTCAGATTAACGAGAATACTTGTCTAACATTATCTACTCCTCGACATATTTTGGGATCCCTAGCATTATAATGGCTTGTGAGCCATTAGGCATCGTTTGGGGTTATTTTGGTATCAGTGCTAAATCAATATTTTTAAAATGGTACAGGTGCCAAAACGTTGTCTGAACCAAAACTTTTGAGCCACAAAATAAATAAAATATTTTAATCATTATAAATGAACAATATAATTATATATTTATAACAAGTTTAAAGTATGCATTAATTCAAGTTTTATATATTTAAATTGCATTATTATTCATTTTGATCATTTTCTGATTTTCTACGCTAGTGCATACTGGTTACAAATGTACCAGTGCCATAATGGCACCGGGTTTCGGTACCCAACCCTAGTGTCCACTGATTGCATCTGTTGTGATTGATTTCTTTGGATAGATTTAGGGCTGTGCAATATGACAATTGGGGAAAGTTACTTTTAAAAGTAATGCATTACAGTATCAAGTTAATACTCGAAGTAAGTAGTTGCTTAGTTACTTTTTATGGTAAGTAATGTGTTTCGTTACTTTTATGTTACTTTTGCGATACATTTTCTCACCTGGTTGAGGTTGATCTCTTTTCCTTTTCTTTGATGCGTTCACAATAATGACAATACTTCCATTGCAGAAATGGTATGTTCGTTCCTGTCTGCTCCTTTGGGAAGAAAATTCTATCAGTCAGTGCGTGATTTAACGATCACGTTAATTTTAATTTAGCGATTTTTTTTTTAAAAAACTATTATTAAATAATAAAAAAAACCTTGCATTACATTTAAAAAAAATTAACTCAATAATATTATTACTTATTTTTTCAAAGTTTTTACTTTGCTCGCTACTTAGAAAACTAGTATTATTATGTAACTCTTGTCTGATGACAATATATAAGTTTGTATAAATAAAAATGCAGCAATATATATCGTATGGACAAAATTAAAAGCCTATCGATTCATATTATGCTCTATCGTTTATATTGTGGCTTCATGAAATGCATTGTTTATTGATAATACTTTTTCATAATTTATGAGCGCAATATTACATGCCATCATGAGGATACTAACAAAAACATTAATAGCAGCATCGTAAGAAACTTTCAATCTTGAAATTACAATGTTTACATTACACATTTTATTTAGTGATTTAAAAAAAAAAAATTTTTTTGCTTTACGTTGAACCTGTAATCACTGTCAAAAATATCTGTAAATTAGCAGTTCTTCATATTTTGTTATTCATTTTTTTATTTTCTATTTCTTCTCTTTTATTTATGCTTTTGACTTGCATTATGGGAGATTGATCTTTCTGCCAAAAACCTATAACCTTGTAAAGTTCGAAAAAGTGGCTTTTATTGACATTTTTAATAGTTACCCTTTGATGCACAAGCTATAAAATAGATATAGAAAAAATAAGCTTAGACTGATCACTGATCACCCATGTAGTACATCAAAGGGTTAAAATTATATTTTGTCAGAGTTGGTGTTGTATATTACGGCACAAAAAACCTTGTAATAAACTGCCAGCACATTTTCTTTTTTTTTCAACATTATTTCACTATATTCTATTTCTTATACATTATATTATTTTAAGCTACTAAAATGTCAATAAAAGTCACTTTGTTAAACCATGAAGTTTAACCCTCAGGTGTCTGAGGGTGTTTTGGGGCCCTGGAGAAGTTTTGACATGCTCTGACATTTGTGCTGTGTGCATTTTACTGACTCGTTTCTGAAAGCAGTTCGCAGAGAGACAATAGAAAGAATGCCTACACTGTTTATTATCCTTATTTTGCAAAAGCACACATGCTTGTTGTCATTGTGAGTGTACACAAAAAAATAGACACCTAACAGATTCGATTGATGTATTGCCCTTATCTGTACGATCAAAATTGAAAGAGTAATTTAAGTTATTTTCTGTGTTTTTAGGAGGAGATGCATTAAAACGCATATACACGGTCTTTGACACCTGGAGGTTAGTTTCCAACATCAAAAGTCGACACAGCAGAGATCAAGGTCTTATAATGCAAATCCCAACCGTAAATAAATGGAAAACACTTGTGATTTACAAAATACTGAAACCATTAAATAATTAATTAACGGTTATTTATACAATATATGGTCACATATGAACGAGTACATTTTGTGTATACTTTACACTGTAAACAAGAAATAGGCCCTTACATGTGGTCAATATATAAACTTTGAATTGATTGACCTTACAGAAATGGTGATGTATCGTGATATATCGTTATTAGGAAAACTTATATCGTAATATATGAGATTTTTTCTCATAACGCCCAGCCCTAGATGGGTTGAATGTTCTGCTTTAATGATACATTTAATTTCTTTGGACCCAAAACAAGCAACGGCAGCAGCATTGACAGGGATGTCATTTTCCCTCTGCTTTAATAGCCGTCAGTACTTCTCAAAACATCCGCACGATAAATAAGTTTTGAGGAGTGGAGATGTTCATTGGCAGTGAGAGAGCGACTGTGACAGGCTCATTGCCGACAGTGATTTAAATGGCTAATGCAATCTACCTCTAAAACGAAGGCTTGTCCCCGTGCAGACAGTTCAGACGTTTCCATGACAAGAAATGACTGGGATATTACAAAAGCCCCTGAACCAGAACCAGCAGCCGCCATTTAGCCAGGCAGGGAGCCGCGCAGTGAGTGACAGATGAAAATGTTGACACACGCTTTCCGAATAGCCCTTCCAACAAATTAGTTTGGCACCTCGTAATTGACACAATAAGGGGGCTTATAGCTGGAATAAATATTTGCCAGGGTAAATATATTTGACTGATGTTGCCTGTGGTTCTTTATAGCATTTGAGCTAATACATCTTTGTGTTTTGATTTCTAGCAACTGAACGGGATTTTGAAAGTTTGATAGCTGGAATGCAATACCTGTCAAACTTTGTTTTGATGAGATGCAGCTAAATTAAAGCCACTTATCCCAATGCAGCAGATGGATTTTTTTTGCAAGGTAGTATATAATCCCATATGTGCTTGTCTCAACAGCATGAGAGTTGTCAAACAAGTATTGAGTTGTCATTTGCATAAAATCAAGCACTTAAAACTTCTGCAGCTCAACTGAAAAAGTCAGCCAGGGTGTGAAAAGTGTATAAAATAGTATCGAAACTGTTGTTTTAATACTGAACAAGCTAATATTGAAGTGATAGTTCACCTAAAAACTCACTCTAAACTTGATATTTTGATGAATGTTTAAAACCTGTATTTACTGACTTCCATAGTTTCCTATTATAATGTCAGTAGCTGTAGATGTTTCCATCCAAAAATGCGAATGAACTGCGCAAAACTGAAATATCGCATGAAAGACATGCAAATAAAGCAGCGTTTCCATCCAACGAGTCAAATCGAACAAAATCGTCCCTTTCTGATTAACTGGCGCCAAATATCAACAGTAAAAATAGAATTTGCTGCAGTAGGAGAAGCGTTTCTTCATTTAATAAATGACTTGTGCCTGTGTCGCAGTAAATGCACGGTGGTGTTTGAAGGTGTCAGACGTGAAGCACAGACGCTCATGATTCTGGAGGTCATTAATAATATAATACCACTAATACTTAAACTGTAAGGCTATTTGGAATGACCAAAACAACATTTCAGATGTTTTACAGTGTGCTCAGCCTGCTGATTTGTCCAATCACACACATTTTCATCATCACATGATCTCTTGTCACAAAATCACATGACCTTTTTTAATGCGCATACTGAAATTTGTGCGGTAAAAGTGTTTCCATCGTAGTTTATGTGCATCTTTACATTATGGAGTAAAAAGTGTATCCTACTCAGTTATGCGCATATGTTTTTTATGCGCAATTTTAAAATGTATGCGCATCATGTCGTTTCCATAAACCGTTGTTTTCATGCGCATATGCAAAATGCGCATAAAAATAGGTTGATGGAAACATAGCTACTATCTTCAGACTACAAAAATCAGTCCAAGTCTCTGGAAAAATGTGGAAAAAATATTAAAAAGCCTTTATTCACTTGGCTAAGCCTCTGTTACCCTGATGAAGGCAGTTCTTTGCTGAAATGCGTAGGTTTTTTAAGGATTAGACAAGTGAATAAAGGCTTTTTAAATATTTTTTCCACATTTTTCGAGTGCCTTATACTGATCTTTGTTGTTAAGGGCATCGACGCATCATTTAAGCTAGCCCTGAGTACTTTTTTATTTGATTTTGGATTCTTCAGAATAGGTTTGAAACCACTTGAGGGTGAGTAAATAGTGAACAAATGAAGAGTTCAGATGCAGAACTCTCTAAATTCATCAGACCTCTTTTTTGTAAATGAGCATTTTTTATCAGGCTCCTTAATTTGGGTATAGAAGTTTCATTTAATAGGTAATGATAAGGTTATTCGCTAGTAAACAAAATCATTTTTTTCAACACTGTCACTTTAGACAATTCTTTTGTTCTTAAGAAAGTAGATTTTCGTTTGCGTCAAACTTCTAAACTTCTTTTGCAAACACTTCTAAATCCACCTATTGGGACAAGACAGGGTAATTAATTGAAAAATCACTAAACATGTTATTAGAAAATATTTTACCAAACATAAAACACATTACACAAACCATCTAAAATTTTAAACGTATAAATCTGTCATGTAAGTGGCAGTTCATTCCGCAGTGGTAAACCAGGGAAATAGAAGGATAATGAATAAATTATCCAACGAAGCTACTTTGACGCAATCTACATTTTAAAAGCGCTATACAAAAAAAAGATTAATTGAATTGAAATTCTACACAATTCTGAACCAGTTTCTCTTCAGTGCCACCTATTGTTTAGCATGTGAAATAGGAGGAAATATGAGCGAGATAAATAGTATACAGGATTACTCGTGCAAGAAAAAAATTGACTGAAGATTACGTGCACTTGTCCTGTGCCAAACTGTGGAGAAAAATGTTTTGCCTTTTGTGTGGTTTTAACACTGGCTACATTACTTCAAAATACTTCAAAATACTCAAACCACCCTTTATGATCTGAGTTATATTGTAATCAGATTTGGCTAATTTATAATGAGTAACATGGTTACATGACGCTTTTTGCTTATGCTGTGTTACTAATGTGATCACAAACAGATTATTAGAATCTATGTAAACGCAGCAACTGTTTAACCGTGCATTTAATCACGCCGATGATTCATTTTTTAAACAGGTTTCATCATAGGCTGTCAGAAAGATACACTACTGATTATCCTAAATCCCACAGTTATGTCGCAACACAGATGTGTGAGTAACAGTGTTTATACCAAGTGTCACTGTTTTATTTTCTGTTACATATTGTCTGACTGAGCTCTCTGAGTACATTACAGCAGCATCCATCTATTATTTTAATTTACAAAGCTGTTAACCAGTCGCAGCAAGCCTATCAAAATAGATGTAAATGGACAATGTCCTCTTAATATAAAAACCTCACCAACACTAAAGATGGACCTATATGGGCTGAATTGAAACAAATTAGGTTGAACATTTCTAAGTTGTGTTTGTTTAAATTTAGTCCATATATATTGTTTGCAACCACATATCTTTAAAAAAAATAAATCCAATGAACCATTTTTGTTCAGTGCAGGAACATTATTAAAATGTAAAGAACAGATTTAAAAATGCAGTTTATGACCCCTGTTTAGACAAATTTAAGCGTAGTCGAGGAATCAGCGTGTCTACAGCACCAACTATAATCTATATAAATGACACACACACACAAACATAGGTTTTAGCCAAGCATATCAAGAAGTCCAACAAGAAAAAGCATTTTGTTGAATTTCTTCCCGCTATCTTGTATCATAATGGAATTTTCCGTGAGGCAGCAGAACAGAGCAGAGCGATCTGGAATGTGAACAGGACGAGACTTGTCTTCTTTCCTTTGGAATCCAACCTGCAAGAACCAACTCTAATTTACAGCATCTGACTGGGCCGCACCTCTGCTAAGAGCGGGTCTGAGACCTCACAGCCCCATTTCACGTTTCATTAGAGTCCTGATTATCTGTCCTCCTAATTACACCACCCCAGATTTTCAACCAAAGCTCATTTGTGTCATAGTGAGACTATTAACACAAACCTTATAGGATGTTGAGCAAATCCCCCAACATAGCATTTCACATTCTAACCTCACACTCCAGACAGCTTTCGATCGGAGATAGTCCCATATGTTCCACTCAAAGCTCTTTATTATCATGTTTATATTCAATTCAATTCAAGTTTATTGGTATAGTGCTATTCACAATAGTTATTGTTTGAAGCAGATTTACAAAAGGTGCACAATATTGCATTGCAATCAAATATGGAAAAGTTAATTTTATTAGTTACCATAACTGTATTACTAATAGCTTTAACTGTTAAAAGCTATTGGTTACTAGTTAATTAGTTAAAGTTGTTATATATAAACACAGTTATCCTGCATTTATCTACTGTAGTATATAGGCGGTCCTATGTGTTCATGTTCAATAAGCATAGGATATTTTTCAAGACTTCTATTCAGCTTAAAGTGACATTTAAAGGCTTAACTAGGTTAATTAGGTTAACTAGGCAGGTTAGGGTAATTAGGTAAGTTATTGCATTTTGATGGTTCTGTCGATTATTAGAAAAGTAGATTGCTTAAAGGGGCTAAAAATGTTGTCCTTAAATAGGTGTTTAAAAAGTTAAAAACTGCTTTTATTCTAGCTGAAATGAAACAAATAAGACTTTCACCAGAAGAAAAAAAAAATTATCAGACATATACTCGTAGCAGTATGATATGGCTGTATATCAGCACTGGTGGGACGCTAAGGCACTCGGCCTGCAGCCCTGTTCCAATGCATGCCTCCCACCAGTGTTGATATACAGCCATATCGCACCGCTACTCATGTAATATTGCTTACATGAGTAGTAGTGTATATATGACACGAGTAGCATATGTATATATATGTATTTGTATGTATGTGTATGTGTGTGTGTGTGTATATATATATATATATATATATATATATATATATATATATATATATATATATATATATATATACATATATATATATATATATATATATATATATATATATATATATATATACATATATATATTAGTGATAATCAGTGATGATATACAGTACACAGGTTTTCCTTTTAACCTTAAGCAAATCTTTTCAAAGTTTGCAAAAAAGAAAAGAAAAAATCTATCAATGTTGGAGTGGGTGATTGTTGTATTGATAACCTAGTAACCAACAGTAAACAAGGCAAGCATAATAGAGACAGCTGATTTATCTTGAGGGTGTAATATTCGCAACGTTTACTTACAAACACGTTTCAATCTTTTGCGTTAACCCTAAATAGCGAGCACAATTGTTTTTAAAAATGTGCAAATTTAGGGGAATTCTTTTTGAAATTTGTCAATTTTGCATTTGTTTCTTATGAAATACTTCAAACTGTGCAGGAAAAAGGCGGAAAAAACCCTAAAACCTAAAACTTTCAGAATAAAACTTTTTAGGGTGATATGGTTCTAAATAGAACTGTTACTGTGTATAAAACATTTACCAAATATTTCAACTCATTCGATACCGAGCATGCTATTTCAGCAGTTGCAAGAGAATTTCTTTTTCCAATTAAGATTTTAAAGAGCAGATTGTTTTGAATTGATCATTGACTACGTTTACATGGACATCAGTAATCAAATTATTTGCCTTAATCTGAATAAGACAGTAATATAATTGAGGTGTTTACATGAGTCGCTTTTTGAACATTCAATTCATGATCCTTTTTTTCATTGCATCACCATGCTGTCCACATTTCCATCTAGTTTCGGGTGTTTCATTTTTAATTTCTCGACTTTAACTGCAGTTTGGCAGTTTCACTTTCATTCAAGAATTTTTCATGCATGCCCCCAGTAACAAATGAGATATTGGATGCGAGTTTGAACTGCTGGAAGAGTGTAGTTTAATGGAATTTGATGCCACACGCTGTATGGGGAAAAAAACCTCTGCATTTCCCGATATGCATGTCTGTGGTTTTTCACTGTCTCGGTAGGTGCAGAGAATAGTGTCAAACAGCCGTGTGTGAATAGACTGTCCTGTCATAAAATGTGGCGAAAATCCTACATGACGGTAATAGTTTGATTGCGGTGTTTACATGTCTGTACTGCACTTTATTAATGCGGCTAAAATAGGCATACTTCACATGTCTTAGTTCAATTTCTTTTTAGTTCGATTACGAGTTTAATCAGACTAAATTAGACAAAAATCTGTTTACATGGTAGACTGTTAATCGGAATATTGTCTTAATCGCATTAAAATCGGATTATTGGTGTCCATGTAAACATTTTCATTAAATTGGCTCAAATGATTCTTTCAAAAGTTTTATACAGGAACGAAACACCACAATGGTTCTCTCTACAATTTTTTGGATGAATTTTTAACTACTTTCCTTGGCAAAAACAGAAAATGAGTAACTCATTTGTTAAACTGACCTATAAATGTTGTTCAATTACACCCATTAGTAATTCAACATAGCATATCCAGCATCAGTTCACACTTATTATCACAGACAACGAATTTAGTGCAATCCTATTTTACATCAAGAAAATCTCTTGCAATATTTAAAAAACCACTATAGGTTTGTCCAAACATTCAAACTTAAGGCATTTCACACTATTCCTGCTGCACTTCTGCACCTAAAATGCAGAGATTGATGCAGGCTTATAGTGATTCAGACCACCTGCGGTCATTTTGCGCAGTGCAGAGGTGGCACATGAGACGCTGCTTTATTGTTATGGGGCCAGGGTTCAGCCTGTTATGTCACCAGTCTGGACCGAGGAACAACAACCCGATACGTCTCTGGCTTTGTTCACAGCCTGGAGCTCTAATGAAAGTTCAGGGCTCATCAGTTCATTCATTCTCAGTGTGCTGCGGCAGATCTTTCCAACGGTAATAGAGAAGAATTTAAATCTAATTGAAACTGAAACCAAGCTTTTCACCTCTGTTATTTTTTCCTCTGTTGCTATTATTGGAGAACGGTGTTCAGAGATTTGCCTTGTATTACACTTTAAGGATGCTTGGAGGAAGCTAATAAAAAACATGCTGGAGTCTTTTTTTTCTCTCTTAAAAGATGAGAAGTGTAGCAAAGATTTTTGATTTGATCTGTTAAAGGTCAAGTTGTTTTTGAAGTGGATATAGATGGCTTCATACTTTTTTGCTTTTTAATTAATGTTGATTTTTCTTAAGGGCATTGCCGTGACATAACTTCTTTTGAACATCTCACAGGATGATTTGATCTTGGAAGATCAGACTTTGGCTTGCAGAAGGTGCCAAAATATAGAGTTTTGTGATTGGCGTGTGTGTCTGCAGTTCAGTCAGTCAGAGTCACAGTAGCGCCATCTCTTGGTTTTCTTTATAAATTGCTGTTGCACCTCAGCATTGGAGATGATTGGTGGGATTATAACTGATTAGAACTTTTTTGGGATGTTTTTTTATGTTTTATGATTAACATTGAGTATTATTTTGTATGAGTTTTTTTTTTTTTGGGGGGGGGGGGTGCATTTGTTGATACAATTTTAATAAAAAATGAAACCTTTTTTCCTCTCTCTTTTTTACCCATGAAAAAAATGCTTTAGTAATTTATAGTTAATACTGTAGAGTTTTTTTTTAACCATACTATAGTAGTGTATCATTTAATAGTATTCTGCATAGTATAACTTCAATATGTAGTATATAATATATACTTTAATATATAATATTAGGCTTTAGTTTTGGTTTATTGTAGCTACAGTATTGGGTCATTTGTTTTTATCACTTTAATTGTTGTGTTGCCATGGAAACTGTAGAATTCACACAACAGATTATGCTGTAACAATGTTGGGTTCAACCCAATCAATTTGTGTTGGGACAACACGAAGGAATTAAGGTAACTCATTGGTTTTTACAAATTTAATTGTTTAACTTAATTTAAACAATTAAGTTGTCTCAAAAAATTTCATGAATTGTGTTGTTTTATTTTAAGTAAGTTGTTTGAACAAGCAACACATTTTCTTTAAGTGTAATTAAAATAATTTACGTTATGGTTTAATAACACTATAGTATATATATATATATATATATATATATATATATATATATATATATATATATATATATATATATATATATATATATATGTATATATATATATGTATATATATATATGTATATATATATATGTATATATATATATATATATATGTATGTATATATATATATATATATATATATGTATGTATATATATATATATATATATATATATATATATATATATATATATATATAATGATGTTTAAAAAATTAAATACATTATAATATGGGTATTTATTAAAGTCATTAAACAGCCAATTTCTGCCTCAGAGTATGAAAACTTAAAGATAATTTTGACTGTTTAACATAAATGTCGTTTTATGTTTCAGGGCGGCAACTTTGTTTAGCAATTGTTCGTTTATAGCCTGTATGTTTATTTCAAACAACCCTCACTGTTATTTTTTTTTGTCTAATAACTGTAATTTCATTTTATTTTATGATTAGCAATCATGGCTCATCGTGCAGATTTTGACGTTTTTTTACATTTATGATTTTTTACAATATAATGAGCTAATATTTTGTAATAGTAACATAAATTTCAAAAAGGCAATTTGACACATTTATACAAGACGTCCAATATTGGTCTCTCAGAATGAGTTTACAAAGAAAAGTATACTTTTAAGGTTTCAAACAACGTACTTTTTTTTTATTACATTTCTTTGTTATAAGCCTAGAAAAAACTATTTATCTTTGTGCCGTAAAGGAATTGGCCTACTGTAATTCACAATTGCATTGTAATTTGATTTATTGTCATTTGCTTGGTCATTTGTATATATTACTGAACTTATAACCACAACAGAATAATTTAAGTTATTTTATAGCATGGTTTAATAATTTAAGTTATTTTATAGTATGGTTCCAAAACACTATATTACAGTATTATTTACTATAAATTATTATATTTTGATTATATTTATGTTCCATGAAGATAATTTTTTTCCTAATCTAAATCATAGACAGGCTTAAATAATAACCTAGACTGTTTAAAAAGTTCATAAACTAACAGTTTAGTTTTCTGTATTTTGTGATACATTTTTTTATTATTATTATTTTCTTCATGCTTTTTAATTGCATTATGGGGCCTTGTAATTTCTGCCAACAACCTTTAAAATCAAAAGGTTTGAAAAAGGGACTTTTATTGAGTGTTTGTGTGTGTGTGTGTGTGTGTGTGTGTGTGTGTATGTGTGCGTGTGTATATATATATATATATATATATATATATATATATATATATTACACATATATATGTATTAGGGGTGTAACGATATTATAACCGAACCGAAATATCGCGATACACTAGACACGATACGTATCGCGAAACTCTCGTGGCGTATCGCGGTACTCTCACTCCCCCTGCTGCCCATTGTTGAGGTTGACGTCACTTGTCTCTAACTAATTGAACCAATTTAAACACATCTTTATTATCACATTTAATGAAATTGTTTTAGTAATGATGAGGTTTTGTTCTAAATATTATAATTTAAATTTAGTATTTTAGTGCATGTTATGTCATGTGACTTGAGTAAGCATCACACTCGTTACTACTGGACGCAGGATTGCTGCTTCACATAGTACTGAGATTGCAGATCCCCCAGACACATTTAAGTCATCTGTGTGGAAACATTTTGGTTTTCCAGTTGAGTACAGGAATAGAATTCGTGTCGTAGACAAAGCGCCTGCCTGTCTGTCTTAACTGTTTCACGAAACTTACTTGTAAGGAAAAACATTTTAAAAGTGTGGTAATTTCACAATGTGAGGGTGTAAGCAACAAACTGCCAACAAAAGTGATTTAATGTACAAAAGTGAAACCAGAATAATGCCCAAATATACAAAAAAGAGAAATATTTCCACTAATAAAAATAATATAATAAAGTAGCAAATTCAAACAAAAGTATCAAACAAAAATTAGTTAAACTCGAGCAAGGGGGTGATAGTGAAGACAAACAAAAGAAATAAATATAATAAAACAATTCTAACTCATGAATAACCCCTCTTACCTCGCTAAAACTAATGAAAAGAAAAAAAAGGTCTTCAGCGCCGAGCACCGCATTCTTCCCTATACTGAATAAAATAAACAAAGATGACCTTCACCTCTTACCTGATGTCTTTAGCAATACATTTTCTACGTGTTTGCAAAATGGAAATCGTATGACATTTTCCCTATTCACCTTACACTAAGAGTGAACAGCCTATATTGTCGGGAAGGAGCGGATCCAAAAAATAATATACAAATCAATTGAAATAAAAATGTACAAACCTCACAAAATTACTTAAAGTGGGCAAAAGTAATGCAAAATAATTTTGCCCAAACGAAAGTTAAGCAAAAACAACGAAAATCATAATCATGTCAGAATAATACACGAAAAACGAGATCAAAGGAAAAAGCGCTTTCTCTCCCGCTCTTCCTGAATTGCTTTTCACATTCCCGCGCTGCGTCACCAAATGATGATAGATCGGTCTCCTGACCAATCAGCTGTCAAAAAGGCGGACCTACAGAAATGACAGGCAGCAGCTGTCATGAAGGCGGACCTACAGAAATGACCGGCATAGAGGGAGCGGGAGAGAGAGAGAGAGAGAGATCGAGAGGCAAACATACAGCCGGCTACAACCCTAACATTAGTTTCGGACACAACTGCAATGTATTTTACTGGTGAATATGTCATGTAAAAACACTTTACAAACACATTATATGTATATTTTTTCATTAATTTAAACGGAAACCTATCTATCTAACTGAAACCATAGATAATCAAAAATGAGCGTGTGTGTCTGCACAGCGATCAAGTCTCTCATCGGAGAATGTGGATATTATGGTGTTTTTGAAGAAGATCTTTCACTAGTCTACACTGCAGTTATTTATTTAATTTTAGTTAACTTAGTTAAGATGGCTGCACTAAAGAAAATAGTTTTTTTTCTGACTAGTCTATATTGGAGGTATTTATTTAATTTTAGTTGTTTACTCGGGTATCCTGACTGTACTAAAAATGCGATGACAAAGTTAATAAAGAAAAAGTTAAGATGTTCTTTTTATTAAGTGAATTGTCTCTTAGCATTGCTGTTAACATGACATCAACCCTAACCCCACAGCAAACAGAAACCGAACCGTACCGAACCGAACCGTGGCTCCAAAACCGTGAACCGAACCGAACCGTGCCTTTGGTGTATCGTTACACCCCTAATATGTATATACATATATATGTATATATATATATATAATGTATGATGGTTGTTGTTGTAAATTCGGGTACAAAAATGTGGTAATAAACTGCTTGTACTGTTTTTCTGTTACTTTACAGACTTAATTGTCTATGTATTATGTCGTAAACTCTCACTTTATTAGGTACACCTGTCCAACTGCTCATTAATGCAATCACATAGCAGCAACTCAATTTATTTAGACATGTAAACATGTTCAAGACGATCTGCTGCAATTTTCCTGGCAAATTTGGTGCCATTAGTACCAATTGAGCATTGTGTCAATTCCACAGCCTTTAAGTATTGCTGACCATGTCTATCCCTTTATGAATGTTCCATTGACGATCCTGTTTTTCATTGCATCTCCATGTTGTCCACATTTCCACCAGAATTTCATGTAATTTCGGGTGTTTCATTTTTAATTTCTCGACTCTATCTGCAGTTTGGCAGTTTCACTAAAGATGCAGCGTACGCATCTTCTGATGGCTACTTCCAGCAGGATAACACACCATGTCATAAAGCCTGAATCATCTCAGACTGGTTTCTTGACCATGACAATGAATTCACTGTATTCAAATGGTTTCCACAGTCACCAGATTTCAATCCAATAGAGGGCCTTTGGGATGTGGTCGAATGGGAGATTTGCATCATGAATGTGCAGCTGACAAATCTGCTGCAACTACGTGATGCTATCATGTCAATACGGAGAAAAATCTCTGAGGAATATTTCCAGTATCTTGTTGAATCTGTGCCACAAAGGATTAAGGCAGTTCTGAAGGCAAAGAATGATCCAACCCGGTAGGTGTACCTAATAAAGTGGCCAGTGAGCGTACAGTACAATGTAATAGTTACTAAAACGTGAATAAAAGTGACTTTGTTAAACTGCAGATGTAAAATTACAACATCTAAACTGAACTGAAATCAAGCTCCCATAATGCACTTAATGCTGTTATGTCATAATGCTTTTAATTAACAGGTATATTTTTACAGTGTATATAACTAGGCTAAGATATATTCTGAAAACATAGCCTGCAAAGTCTCCCATGTTTCTATCTGTAGACTGAACATCAGTCAGACAAATTAGCTTTGACTAACAATGTTTGTGTAAATACTGTCTCAACACACGTGACTTTTTCCGAATGACAGGCAAATGGCATGCGAGCTGCTTTTCTCCACTGGTAATGAAAAAAAATTATGAGTTAACGAGCACAGATGAATCCTCTCGCCGGCAGTTGCCATAGCTTCAGAGTCGAAGGATTTCTCATGTTAGGGATGTTTCATAATGTGGAGTCTGGTCTAATTAGAAGCAGATAATTTCTGTTGTACTAATTGTAGTCTTTAGTAATTAGTGAAGGAGTTCCTTTAGAGACAGTTGCTCAAAGATTTGTTTAATATGGTGCCTATTAACAAACTTGAAAGCAGAGTTTCTAATTAACAACTTTGCAGCTTCTAATTCAAGTGCTGTCTGTGCTATCTGATGTATGGTATTCGCCTGCAGTCTTTCCCATCAAGCTCGCAGGTAATCAGCAACATTCATTCTGCTGTGTGCACTGCTTTAATTGAACTATCTATTGTGCTAAGGGTTTTTTTTCCTTAGTGTGCCTTCGCATTCTCTCTCACTTGAGCGAAAGACATCTGTTATGTAATGAGCATAATAACATAATGTGTTGCATGTGATCAATTAGCCTCTGCCTACATGTGTGTGCATGTGCTAAACACCATTAACATACTGTATTATGCATATGCTTTTATTTTAGAAATGTGCGGAACTACATGCAATATGCAATGGTAAATATTTTCAAACATTGATATACTATATTATTGTATTTAGTGTGATTAATTCCACAATCATTTTTTGAGTGTGACTTGTAAAAAAGGATTATTTACTTTACTTTGAAAACGTGAGTAAACTAGGAATGGGCTGGTAAAAAAATTCTCTTGGTATGATAACCTTGGATAAAAATATTACGGTTTCACGGTATCACGGTACTGTGCTCAATGCTCTAATTTATATATATTTTTAAATGTCTGGCAAAAATAAATAAATAAGTAAATAAATAAATAAATTCCCTCTTGAAGACAATATATGCTATTTTTGAAAAAAAAAAAGTATGATATTTTGGAGTAGTAAACACATGACTCTATATAAATCACTGACTTCTGCTGTCTTCGTTTGTTTCAAAAACACAGATTTGTTTACAATTTAAAATCTTAACGGCTTTAAATCTTTGGAATTTTTTTCTGCTGGAGAGACTGTTGTCCCAACAAAATGTAAATAAAAAATCTTACATATGCCTTAGGAACGGTATTAGAGAATATTTTAGTGGTTTTAAAACCTTGAATTTTCCTAGCCACGGTATACCTTGAGAATGGTTATCTTCCTAGAGTAAACCCGTTGCCCTACAAGCGACTAGTTGACTACTTAAAATAAGTGAGTAAACCCATTTTAACTTAACTTTAAAAAAACATTTTTGCCGCTTGTTCAACCTACTCATTTAAATTGAGCTGAAACAACACAATTCTTGAGTTTTTTTTTTTTGGGACAACTTAATTATTTTATGTCCAATCAACTTAAA
The DNA here is from genome assembly GCF_052040795.2 of Danio rerio. Classification (NCBI taxonomy): domain Eukaryota; kingdom Metazoa; phylum Chordata; class Actinopteri; order Cypriniformes; family Danionidae; genus Danio; species Danio rerio. The sequence goes on along the minus strand of NC_141043.1, from coordinate 36,305,637 downwards.
ATTGAAAAAAAAAAATTAAGTTAACTTAGTCGATTTGCATTGGGACAACTTGAAGGGAGTGTGTAGAGCCCAGCATTTTTTTACAGAGTTGAAACTGTTAAGTCGATTTATCTTTTATAATTGTGCACATAGTGTCACAATCACCAGCAATCTAATCCTGGCAGATTGCTGGTAAACATGCAGATGGCTAACATACTTCAAATCCACCATTACATGAACTACAAGGTCCAGTCATGCACCGCTCTCATGCACCTGTTCCAGATTTAGCTGATCGCACACACTCAGCCAAACATGGATCCTACAGGTGCATGTGAGCGGTGCATGACTGATAGCCAAGCGATACACTGCAAATAACAGCACTCGTCCAGCCTCTAAACCTTTCACCCTTGTGTATTACTCTGCCCACACACATCAACAAGCCGAGGACACTCTACAACTTGACAAATACTCTGCTGTTGGAGAACATTTTATTCTTTTGAGGCTTTTTTAGTCGAGAATGTAGTTGTTTAGATTAAACTAGGCGGTCTACTTATAAGGATAGTGCCTCTTTTAAAATGTGTATAATTTTAAGAGAGAGCGCGTTGGCGACTATTAGCCTGTCTTTGAGCAAAGTTCATCCGCCAGATGGCGACAGAGACCGCATAATAAACCCAAGAGAAAACAGCGTAATTTCTAACTACAGCTGATCAAATCATTCTTAAACAGGTAAATGACTATCTAAGTCGATCTCTCTCCTTTGTATGTTGTAGTGCTGTATTTATACCATAGTAATATTGTGATCTCCTGACTGCAATAGAGAAATACTGGGAGATATATTTCATGCCATTCAGCCTTATAATCATAAAATGTGGGCAAAATCCCCTGTTTAGTCATCACTTTAGACATTACACTTGAGAATCATTCCAACACTAGCTCTAAAGTGATGTTGGTGAATTAGTTGGTTTTTGCTATTCTGGTGTCAGCTGCAGATATGAATGAAAGGCGGAAGAAAGTAGTTCCTCTTACAAAAGAGTTTTAAGACTCTGTGTTTGATTCTCTTTTTTTATATACATGATTATGCCTTCGAACTGTTGTACAAACGCAATGTCATATGAGTAGCAGTGCGATGTGGCTGTATATCAGCACTGGTGGCACACTAAGACATTCGGCCTGTGGCCTTGTGCCAACACACGCCTCCCAGCTGCGCCAATTTACAGCCACATTGCACTGCTACTCGTGTAAAATTGCTCATTTATTATGGATCATACTGTGTTCTCCTTCGTGTTCAACAGCACAAAGATACTCATAAAGGTTTATAACCACTTGAGGGTGAGTAAATTGTGAGAACATTGACATTTAATCCGCTTAAATGAAAATGAAACTTTATATTCTGTTGTTCATATTCATTTTATATGTGTTTTTAGAAAATCATATAACCTTATTCTACACAGATGAAACGTATATTTTTAAGAGTGTTTGGAACTAAAGGAGATTGAACCCCACTGACAAGCAAACAAACCAAACGGAACACAGAGGAAAATCATGAGTATGAATCAAAATATGGTTGAGGGTAATTTTTTTCTTTCTTTTGGGTACACCGTCTCTTTTAGTGAGACCTCCATTGACCAAGCAGTTTGTGGTATATATGCATATCAGATTTTGGCAAATGAAGTAGAAAATGTGCATACTGTGCGCAATACACACTACAAAAAGCTTCCACATCATGTGGTGGTATTCGCTTTTGCACATCCGTCAGGACACTCCGTCATTCCTCAGCACTGCACACCGTCTGCGTGATTAGATCCAACACTAGCCTGCACTTCCTCCTGCTCTATTTATTGCTCTCAGCTTGCCTCTCTACTTCAGCTCGGAGAAACTCCGCCAGCACGCCTCCAAAAACACCAGAGGAGATTAGCCTCCATTTACTCCTCAATCAGCTCCCACTTTGTCCAGGCTCTGACATGTAATTTGATTTCATCTGTGCTGCACGCTGGCGAGTTTGCACCTGAAGCCAGCCTCCAATTAAGATGGAGGTGCAGAGGACGCGTCGAGCAAGCAGACTGAGAATTATGGGATTTCACAGCATGTTCCAGCTCGGCTTAAAATCCCTTCCTCTCTACAATTATCAGAAAAGAGTACCGTCTTCTTGTTCATCTGCTTGATAGTGGCACTTTCCAGTGCACGGTGTTAATGAGAGCGCATGAATAAAGAATAAGACGGATGCCACTAATCCTGACAAACAAAACAAAAAAAAAAGTAATCAGCTATTCGGGAGTGAGAGAGACAGAGAGAGAATCTCTTGATTGCTTTTGCCTGCAATCAACAAAAACACAGAGATGCCAGTGAGTCAGATATTGAGTGATTGTTCTGGACCTGCTCCTAATGAGAGATTTTTCTCACTCCCCACAGAAAGCGAGAGATGCCAGAACGAAGAAGGGAGGGTGTGTTGTGAAGACCACTTAGTTGAAGAGTAGCAGCGTGGCTTTGTGTGAAAAAATATTGATGCTGTCTTTCACGACATGTCTAATAATGTAGTAAGCTAATTTGTCCTAGAAGATTTTTCTTGCATGTTTCATTATATACAAAGCATGTGTGTACCATCTTCTGTCCTTTAATTTCATTTATGCTCGAATATACAATTTTCAAGCCATTCAAATGATCTCCAGGCCTGGCAGTAGAACTTTTAGCTTAGCTTAGCATAAATCATTGAATCGGATTAGACCATTAGCATCTCGTTCAACTGGCATCATGACTATTTTTAGGTGCTGCTTTATATAATTTCTCCTTCTGTAGTCTTGGTATGGCATGATTATTATCCTGGAATGGGAGTATAGTTCCGAACTGGAGTCAAGCTTTAAACAGGAAAATTATCAAGACTTTTTTTTTTTTGTGAAATGCTCATGGTCTAGTCTGATTCAATGATTTATGCTAAGCTAAAAGTGCTTTCGCTAGACAGTGAGATTGCCTGAATAGATAAAAGGTGACACGATGGCTCAGTGGTTAGCACCGACTAAGCCGAAGGAAAATGAATGAAGTTTTAAATATTCCTTTAAGAAAGTGCATCTGTTTGTGATCACATGCATTAGTTGCAATCACTTTGTTAAAGAGCACCTAGGTTACCCCTTTTTTCAGATTTAATATAAGTCTTTTGCGTCTCCAGAATGTGTCTGTAAAGTTTCAGCTCAAAACACCCATCAGATTTTTCATTACACCTTTTACAAGATTCTGTCTTATACCTTTTTGTCTTTTTCCATCCTGAGGTGAAAATAGACACACAGAAAATAATTAGTGTAGCTGCTGTTCATAATTTATTTGCACAAGAGATATTAATGTAATGTAAAAGACTGCATTTGAAGAGTTTAACTGTAGCTGCAGTTATGTGATGCATTGTGTATATGCTTTACTGAAAAAATGCTTTTAATCTAGTTTTAAACTGAGATAGCGTATCTAAGCCTCTGGCATTATCAGTGGTTATGGGACAGAAATTAAAATGTTCAACCTCCTTTAGTAGACTTTGCTATTCTGGAATAGAGCGGATGGGATTGTAGCGAGACAGAGCTATATATATATATATATATATATATATATATATATATATATATATATATATATATATATATAATGTTTTATCAATATTTTATGTTTTATAATTAACAGGCAGCCAGTGTAAGAGAGATAAAATTAGGGTAAAATGATTTTATGTTATTGACCTGTAAAGAGCTAAGGCAGCTACATTTTGCACTAACTAAAAGTTTATTAATAGCGGATACATTACAACAAAGCATTACAGTAATCCAGTCTAAAGTTCATAAAAGCTTGAACTACCTAGATAGATTGAGACAGTTAGCATGCTTTGTAGGTTAGCAATATTGCTGAGATGAAATATTTGTGACATGGGAGATATTTTCAAAAGTTAAGTTACTGTCGGATATAATACCTTGATCTTTGACATTAGAACTATTACTAACATTGTATACCTCTAATTGCAGACAGAGTGTTGGCTGTGTACAGAATAATGGCCCAATAAGTAATACTTCTGTTTTGTCTTAGTTTAATAATTGAAATAGAAAATATTTGGTCATCCATCCCTTTACATATTTAATACATTCAGTTAGCTTAGATAGTAGAAATTTCTAATTGAGTATCATCTGCATAGCAGTGAAAGCTAATCCTGTGCCTTTTAATAATGTAAAACTCTTAAACAAAGAAGCATTGTAGGATTTATGAGTGGTGTTGAAAAAAAACTCCATGAAAGCTTTGATTCATGTTCTAGAGAGACATATTTAAGAGACATTTAGTTCTGGGTTACTGTCCTTTTTGGTGTGTGAAGAGGAGGATTATGTTACCTATCTGTACTGTGAAGGAAGGACAAAATTAGGTCCCTTTCTGCCACTTGATTTTTCCCCCCTGTACCTCATATGGCGAATTTTTGCTTGCGCTGCAGAAAATTGGATTCTCTGCAACTTTTGAAAGGTACAAATGCTACGTGCTCTAGGTTTGCCTCATAAGACCAGAGAGAGAGAGAGCAAAAGAGAGAGAGAGAGGAAAGTGAGTTCTTAGGAGGTGTTTTCCCCAGGCTGCGGGAGACACATAAAAACGAATGATGGCAATATTAGCTCGGCAACCGGGCTGATGTTATTGCGTTTTTATGCGCCTGGGGAAATCACCTTGTCTGTGGCAGCAGAAAATGATTATTGAGAGCTAATGGGGTGAAATGTTTAATATAAAGGATAGAACAGACGAAATCATTCACTGCTCCACGGGGAGCAAATTAAGAAGGAGAGATTGTGAAGGTGTGCGACAATGCGGTAGAAAGATGGTGCTTATTACTGCGGCGGCAGTCGGATGTTGCACCTTTACAGGAGCACAAAGCACAGAACAGCGCTTCAGAGACCGACCGCCCATGTCCTTCACTTCCTTTGTTAGATTAAAAAAAAAAGCCCGGCAACCTTACGGTTAGGCTTGTTTACAGCTGAATTTGATGTAATTGTTTCTGTCCCTTAAGGACCTGCAGAGGTCAGAGGTTTCTCTAAAAAAACAAAACAAAAACAAACTGGCGAGCCAAATATAGTTTTTATGGCTTGTTTGTTTTTTTAATAAGGCCCTCTTTATGATCCATTATACATGTAAACGTATAGACAAGCATCTCTTTAAGTGAAAGGTCTGCTTAAAATACTTCATGCTGTATATTGTAGAACTAGTCAGCTCTGCTAATGGAATAGTTTGCCAACTGTGCAGTGTTTTTTAACATCCTTCCTTATTTTCTTCTTCTCTTACATTTTTTTTTTACCAAATGTTTTTTTACTGTCATTTTCTTTGTGAAGGACTCATACTGCAATATTTTTTTCTTCCAGACTTTTTCAATCTCAGTTCACTGTGCATTCCATGTGGCCAATCTACTTTTCCCCTCTATATTTCTCCATCTCCCATCATGATGTTTCTGTTTTTACAATGCTATCTCCTATTGCAAAATGTTAGTTCTGTAACTAATTCCTGCCATATTTTTTTTACTCAATCTTCTCAATCTTTTTTTACAGACTGGATAAAAATCCAACCCAGGCTCATTTTAATTACGTACCCCTATATACATTTCTGGAGAGTGCCAAATACATCCCAAGAGCAAAATTTTTTGCAGTTTTTGAGGCCGTTATGTATCAAATACACAATCCACCAGAGTGGATTGTAGATTTGAATCCACCAGAGGACACAAATCCACCAGAGGAAACAAATCTACCAGGATCCGCTCTTGCGAGTGCCATTCATGTCTACTGGTGACTGACTGACCAACCAACCGATCCCCCTTGCGCTTCCCTAAACTAACCAATAGTGTTTTAAAAGGCACAGATTGACCAGCGCCCACCCCCTTCCCTAAACTCAAATGCAGTGTTTTAAAAAGCAATGCAGAAAAAGAAAAGCCTCCTGTTTTTTACCACATTTTCCGATTTTACCAAATTCTCACCCTGTTGTTTACTTGTTTATTTATTTTTTTAGCTTTCGTTTTTGTCTTACCTTCTTTCTGGAAATGTTCTTAACTAGAGATGAACCCCCTTGTTGTGGTCATCTGCGTCTCAAGTCCGCTGTTGTACATGTCAAGCTACCAGACAAACTGGTAACAGCGGAAAAGTCGTCTGTAAGATCTCCAGGAACGTGTATATAGGGCTACATTTTCAGAATGAGTTTATGTTGATAAAATCTGTTTTTCAGGTTTTTTTCAAAATCAGTTACTTTGATCTTTGATTGATGTTTTTACTCAGAGAGGAGCGAAATAAGTTTGCAATTAGTGTTGAGTACACTTCATATGCAGTGAACATATAAGAAAGTAGTAATTTAGTGGATATTTTTATCCAAAGCAACTTACTGTATATCCCACTCGGGCAGTAGAGCACAATGGTGATAACTGAAAGATTGATCATTGAATTTGTGATAATCTCTGCCCTATAAATTTTACTGACACTGACCAACGCAAATGTTGCCACCCACCATATTCTCAGACAACTCTTAAGACCTTCTTACCTTTGTTTTTCTCGTTCACTCCTCTCAATCCTGTTTCAATTCCAACTTGTATGAGGATATGTACATTTTCTTCAAAGTAAGTAAATGTTGCTTAATTAATGTCCATTCATATACATATTTTATTCAGGTCAGAGTGTAACTAAAGTTGATAAAACACCATAGAAACGCATTGTAGAAATGTAAGAAACAGGTTCAGTCCTGGACTAAGAAAAAAGGAAGAGAGTAAATATGGGAATAATTCAACAATCTAAAATTTCTGTCCTGGAAATGAATCTAATTTTAAAATATAATGGCAATTTTTGTAGTCCGAGACACTGATGTAAATGAACCTTTTTTTAAAATGTTGGAATTATAAACAAGGAATTTTATGTTATTGAAAACTGAAAGGAAACTCTACACAATTTTCATCCAGAACAACAAACTGTATGTTTGCCATAAAAAATCACAAAAAAGTTATTGACTTTTCCATTTTTTCATTAAAACTAACATTAATAACCAACTGTATGATAATTAATGATACTTAAAATCTGTGTATTTAAACATTTTAAAACTGAAATTCTGTAATAATATGACAAACCATGTCTGTTGTAGCTTTTGCTATTATTAAAAACTTGATTATTAGAATACATATTAAAATCTTTTTGTTTTTGTAAAAATTGTATGTCATGATCTGCAATTAGGAATTGAGTCAGTAAGTGTGCTAACACTAGAGTGCGATTACTTGTAAGAGTCAATTTTATCAAACATGCATAAAAAGATGATAAATCTAAAGCAACATGTTTACATTTACATATATGCACTTAAAGATGCAGTAGGTGATCTGCCAAAATGCTTACCGGTTAGCATAATATCTTTGAAACACAGTCCCACCCCTGCCGTCCAAAGCCACGCCTCCTGAAATCATGAGCACGCACCTTAAAGATGACAGCAGACAATTCACCAGATCATGTCATTGAATAATTTAATCTTGACAGCCAATCTAGGGGCATTTTTTTGCTCTTATCACAAACGTGTATGCTATTTAAGTTCATGGTAAGGCTGCACGATATTGGAAAAATCTGACATCATGATATTTTGTTTTTATGTGATATATATTGCGATATACTTTATTATACTATGAAAGAATTTTTGGTCATTTTATTTTAAGGTTCAGTTCACATTCTTGGCAAACCATTTTGACTGTTTCTTCAATAAACTCAATTAAACTAATTTGCTTCTTATTAATAGTTACTTTAGATTTTGTATAGGATTAGGGAAAATAAGATCATACAGAACATGTGCTTTTATAAGTACTAATAAGCAGCCAATATCTCAATAATATGCTTGCTAATAAGCAGGCCCACACGAAATCTGCGCGCATAGAATTCTGCAGATTTTCCGCAGATTTTTAGCCCATCATTAATTTTGTCTATTTACTTGAGTAAATGTCTGTAAATCTATATTTATTCAGTTTTTAAAATAAGTACAGTTATATTATTGATTAATAGGAAAATGGTTATCTGATTTATGTACAATGCAGTTTGTAAAGTAATGTTTTCTGTCTTTTAGTAGATATATTATATGAGAGACTTGCTTTGTTCACCAAATAAAGTGGATCTAATTGAATTTGCATTTTAAACATTAAATAAAAGTTAAAAACATATATATATATATATATATTAGGGATGTAACGGTATCAGAATTTCACAGTATGGTAATACCTCGGTATGAATGTCACGGTACGGTATTTATTGAATCATTTACAGGAAAAAACAAAACTTATGAAAATACTCCAAAAAAGTGCCAAAAGTGTCAATGACATACAAATTAGTCATCTATCTGTAAGCTTTGAAACAGGAACTTCAATTTTAATAACAAAAAATGATTAAACCATGTAAAAAAATTAAAGTTTCAGTTTAGTATTGTTGAAAACTCATCACATTCAACATTTAATCACTCACTCACTTAGATAGAGATGGGTTTAAAGGAAAATTATCATATAAATATAATCTGGTAAAAGCTGGTATCTCTGGGCATTTACAATGTCCCTTGCAACAGAAAAAAAACCCTCACATTTGGGACTGAGGTTTCTGGGACAAGAGAGATATGACTTGGCCCAGGTTGACAGCAGTGGGTAACGTTGTGCATTGTCTTTCCCCCACTTGAGAGGACAAACCATGAGTAAGATAGAGATCTCGTGTCTGCATCAATCTGAACAGTGTGCTGACAACACCGCAATTCAGTACGCGCGCGACAACACAGCTGATAAGAACTCGCGCGACAACACAGCTGATAAGAACTCACGCGACAACACCGCTATTCAGTACGCGCGCGACAACACAGCTGATAAGAACTCGCGCGACAACACCGCTATTCAGTACGCACGCGACAACACAGCTGATAAGAACTCACGCGACAACACCGCTATTCAGTACGCACGCGACAACACAGCTGATAAGAACTCACGCGACAACACCGCTATTCAGTACGCACGCGACAACACAGCTGATAAGAACTCACGCGACAACACCGCTATTCAGTACGCGGGCGACAACACAGCTGATAAGAACTCACGCAACAACACCGCTATTCAGTACGTGGGCGACAACACAGCTGATAAGAACTCACGCGACAACACCGCTATTCAGTACGCGTGCGGCGACAACACCCGCTTTAGAGTTGAGCTCTTTTTCATCCCTCATGCGACTTCGGTAATATCGAAAAAAATTAATATTGCGGTATGACGGTATTTAAAATACCGTTACATCCCTAATATATATATATATATATATATATATATATATATATATATATATATATATATATATATATATATATATTTTTTTTTTTTCCACATATTAAGGTTTTAGTTATGATACTCCAAAAATAATTCTGCAGAAATCCACAGATTTTTACCAAAATTCTCAAAAGCAAAGAAACGTCCACAGATTGGCCCTACCAATAAGCAACTAGTCAATTGTGAGAATTGGTTCCTAAAGTGTTACCAGATGTATTACTTTTGATTGACTGGGATGATTCTGTAGGGGAGTGAATAATGCATAACATGCAATAAACAAACTACAAGCATAGATAAATGCAACAAAGCAAAGATTAAAGTCAAATAAATAATGCATACATTATAGTTTTGTATATGTATATTTCATATTTTTGTGATGTGACTATTGCGGATAAACACATTGCGATATCGATGCTAAAACAACATATTGTGCAGCCCTAGTTCATGGTACCTTTTTTTTGGTCAAAAATCTTCATTAACTTATGGCACTGGTACTGTAAGTATCAGGTTAATTTGCATGGGACATGGCAAAACTCATCCAAGATAGCACTAGTTACTAAGAGTGACTGAACTTAGCATATTTCATGCATTCCTGAATGTTAATAGAAATAGGTCTACAAGAACTTCATAAGAAATTCCGTATTTATTAATTGATCTGTAGAACTTGGTGATATGGTCACCTGGAAGATGCTGAAAGTCTACATGTGAAATTGGGCTGAATAATTCAATATAAAAGTATCTAAAACACACATACAAATACTAATAATAACAGAAATATCTTAATTTAGGAAGGACAAATGTTTATAATCATGTTTCCTACCTAATAAAGTTACAAAGGTCAATAGCAAAGGTAAGGCTTTTCTGAAGCAACCGACACAATATGCCATACATAACATATAATTGTGTTGCCATCACTGTAATTTGCCTGTTCTGTAATTCAAATGTCATTTCAGGCACCCATTTTTTTGTCAAGTATTGCATCTTATGTTTTAATGCATCGACGCAGTCCCCTCTTGCACTGATCCTGTGGCAGATCTCATTCTTGTTGACCTTCTGCAGCAGATGCCCTCTGTCCTTCTGTAGGAGAGGTGCAGGAATTGTAGGGAGGGATGCATAATCTGCTGGTCTCAGGGGACGTTCTGCAGGTGTGCTCATCTGCTGGCTTTAGGAGAGAAAGAGAGAGAGAGCCAGAGACAGAGAGAGACCCAATTTCCCCCTCTCCTTGAGTGAAGGGCAGCCAAGACGTCTCCAGAAGAACGGGGTGGAAATATGGATTGGCTTGGATAATGTCGAGAGCAGCCCACATTATCACAATGGTATGGATGAACATGTACCGAATAGTTTTATATGTGCTTTTGGAAAAGGGCACGAGAAGTCAGTTGATCATAACATATGATGTCACAGTCTAGACTGATGCATAACTGTAATCATCTTCAGACAACTTCTGTTTACCGTGTCAAACATTTATTCCATATAACAAAATTCTTCTAAGATTTTTTTTTAGCAGTTAGCTTAAAGGGATAGTTCACCCAAAAATTTAAATTTACTCACAAGTGATTACAAACCTTTACAAGTTTTTAAAAAAATTTTTTTTATCATTGTAGCTAAAAGACTTAATTTGAAGAAAGCTGAAAATATGTAACTACCATTTATTTAGCCTACTATGGAAGTTAATGGTTACAGGTTTCCACCTTTCATTAAAATACACTACCTGACAAAAGTCTTGTCGTCTGTCACTGACTCGGTCCCAGTCATTCCCCTCGCTGGCCAGCAGAGGTCATCATCACCGGACTTTTGACATTACATCATCCACTTACTGATTAACACTCACACCTGCACTACATCTCCTAATCACCTGGCTCACGCTTATAAGCAGCACACACACGCAGCTTCATTGCGAAGTCTTGTTCTGCCCCGGCTAACACTTTTGAGCGTTCTCATCCTTGCCTGCTTTCCCGTTGTGATCCTGCTTCGTTTACTGACCCAGTCCTGCCTGCCTTGTACTTCAGACTGAATCCCGACTTTGATCCTCGCCGCCTGCCTTGAACTCTAGCCTGCTTACCGACTCTGATACTAGCCGCCTGCCTCTGACCCATGCCTGCATACTCATCCTGTGTTTACCTGCCGCCAGCCCATCGACAATATACTACTTTGATTGATGTTTGCGCACGCACAACATCTGTGTGCTATTTGTTATTAAACTGTGTTTAATAAAAATACTGCAAATGGATCCCTCTGTGTCAGCCACTTGGTTACATTGTCGATACCAGTTGTATAAGCAACAAAAAAATAACTTGACTTCTATTTAGAAAAGTGGCATTTTTCTGATGAATCATCTGTTGAACTCCATTCCAATCATGACATATACTGCAAGTAACCTATTGGAACCTTAATGGACCCAAGATTCTTACATAAATCAGTCAAGTTTGGTGATGAAAAAATCATGGTTTGGGGTTACCAGTATGCGAGTGATCTGCGGAGTGGATGGCAACATCAACAGCCTGAGGTATCAAGACATTTGTGCTGCCCATTACATTACAAACCACATGAAAGGGCAAAGCTCCTAAAAGCAAAGAAGGTCAAGGTGATCCAGGATTGGTCACCCCAGTCACCAGATATGAACATTATTGAGCATGTACATTAATATGTAAGATGTACATTATTTCTGTTAAGTAACAAGATTTCTGTCTAAGCAAAGTCAGACCTTACCGTCCTAATTATAATTAATATCAAATCAAGGCATGATCATATTTTATTTTAATAAAATAATCAATTTAGAGGCCTTTGCCTTTTATATAACCACTTTTAATACCAAATGATCAACTAGAAGTCAAGTTGTTATTGTTTTTAAAGTTTGAATAGGCGACAAGACTTTTGTCAGGTAGTGTATAATTCTTTGTGTTCAACATAAGAAAAAAATGTCAAACAGGCTTGGAACAAGCAAAGGGTAAGTAATGACAGAATTTCCAGTTTTGGTTGAACTAACCCTTTTATTTCTTTTACACTTTTATCGGAAGCAATCTTTGTGTAGGCTTCTAAGAGGTATTTTTAATCTATTGTAATATATGCATAATGCTATAAAAACGATGTTACAGTGTATTGTATCATCTCATGAATATTCACAACAGCAGTAATAATACTGATCTGTTTTAATCGCGTATGCTCTAATGGATTGCAGATCTCATAGATTCATATCTTCTGGTTTCCTAAATTTCATATCTTAACAACATTATTTTTTTAAAGGGTTAAAAACTCACACAGTTTACCCTTCCTAATGTGGTGTTAAACCTTTACCAGTTTCTTTCTTCTGTTGAACACAAAATAAGATATTTAGAAAAATGACTTCCATAGTAGAAAACAAAATAGCTGTATCAATTTATTTTGATGTTCCCTTTTGGACATTTAATTGGCTTTAAGTTACATTGAAATTCTCAGTAATAATAGACAGCCTGCTTAATATCTGCAGACACTGCTTACAGTAACCAACAGATGTTATCCTGACTATAAAAAACATTGCAGGTCAATGTCAACCTACTGTATACAATAACCCTAACCCCAATCATATTCTCATCTTACTTGTACTCTAAAAATAAAATGCCATGTACAGTAGTTGGACTCTAGCAAAACGTTTTAAAAGGACTATCAAAATAAATTGATGCCACAATAACTGGAAGTCAATGGATATCATCATCCAGAATTCTTTGAAATAACCTATTTTGTGTTTAGCAGAAGAAAGAAACTTTGAAATGAGTACATGATGACAGAGACTTCATTTTTGGGTGAACTGTCCCTTTAAGAGCTGAAAAGTACCAGTGCCTCTTACAGACTATTACTGCTTAAAGTGACAAACAAAGCTTTCTTTTAAACATTTAAGGTTTATGATGTGCTCAAAACAAAATAACACTTTATAAGTTTTATTTGTTTTATTTTTTCATGCATGTCTGTGTTGTTTTTTGCAAACTCACACTTTTTTTCTGGTATTTCTTGCGTCCTGGAAATGAACTCGTATGCATCATTTTAAAAACAAACAAACCAGGACTCAAATCAATGTGTCGAATGAAGCTTCCATACAGCATCCCTCTTCCTCTGCTGTAAACAGTGCAGCACTTCCGGGACCTGTTATATCGCACAAAGGTCTGCTCGTCTGTCTACACAGCACAGGCACTGCACTGTTTACAGCTGGTTTGGATTCTGGTCTTCCTTATTATTTTTTTTTGAAAATAGAAAAAACACATGAAGGACAAAAAAGTGAGTTTGCAAGAGTGCATTACTGATTTGCATTATTACAGTATGCATGCATTGCAACTGTTCGTAAATGCATATTGAATATTTTAATGGAATAAGCAGTTGTTTTTAGATTTCGCCACAGATTACATTTTGATTGGGATTGTTTAACTCGAGTCACATGGATTACTTTCACATTGCTTTTTAATAGAGGGAAAGAAATATCTCAGTTGTCATTCAAATAGGTTCATTTGAGTTCCAAAGATGAACAAAAGGACTTGGAATGTATTGTTTTGGAACAACAAAATGGTAAAATATGACAATTTTTATTTCTGGATGAACCAATCCATGCAAATAGCTAAGGAAGCTTTCCTTACTGGGTCAAAACTGCTTTTTATTTAAATGTATTGTCTACTGTTCTCTGAGGTTTACTTGTAATCATAGACTGTAAAAGATAGTAGTACCCGTGACATCACCCATTGGTTTTTAACCAGCGCAAATGAAGCTACAAGTGGGTGTTGCTAACCGCTGCCATTTTGTTCACGCGTCCATGATCCAACTGGGGGTAGCCAAAAGAGGGCAAAGTGACGGAGCGTGAGCGGAGCTACAGAATCATGCTTACATTTTGAGAGGCTTTTCTTTGGGAGAAACGCTTAATACTTCATTACCTGTGATTTGTTTGTGTTCTGACCACATGTGGTTGGTTGTGTACTATATCAATAAAGTGTTTAGTCTTTAAAAAACACTGCTGTAACACATAGAGCCACTAAACATTGTTCTTATGATGTTTTTTCTACAGGAGAAAAATTACTTCCAAACACTTTAAATATAGTCTGTGTTAGTAAATGCAACGCTATTTATAAAGTCCAGGTAAAACTGTATGACAACATTTCAGATAGCCTACAGCTAATCAATCTGTCAGATTCTGGAGTGCATTAAGTTCTAAAAAACTCTTAAATAAAGAATAAATAAATAAAGATTCATACATTAATTAAATAAAAATTAAAAAAGAAATGCATTTATAGATAAGTGTATATATACGTATTTCACTCACCTGGGAAATGGAGGCCACATGAATGGTTTGCGAGCACAATTAGGAGCACAGCATGCCATATTATCTGATAATTGTTAGAAATATTACCAAAAAGCAACCGACCGTGTAAAGCAGGCATGTCCAAACTCGGTCCTGGAGGGCCGGTGTCCTACAAAGTTTAGTTTTAACCCCAGTCAGACACACCTGGGCTAGCTAATCAAGCTCTTACTTGGCTTACTAGAAACATCCTTGCAGGTGTGTTGAGGCAAGTTGGAGCTAAAATCTGCTGGACACCAGCCCTCCAGGACTGAGTTTGGACACCCCTGGTGTAAAGTCTCATGAAACAAAACAAAAATATGCTGAGTTCAGCGGCATAATCAGCTGAGGCGACGTGACGGCGACAAGCGAGACCTAGCTGTCACTCAAGTGGCCACGCCCTTAATTATGCAGACTTAATATAACTTAATAAAAAGGAAACAGATGAGGTATAAAGAAATTCAACCCCCTCACAGTTGTCAGGAAGGGTAATTTTAGCTATATACATCAAAATCGTTCTTTTACCAGGCTTTAATCACCTTTTTTTCTGCGGTAAAGTTGGCCATTTTAACATTGGCCTAAATAGAAATTTGCTCCATATGGGATTAGTGGAATTTCGATGAATTGCAGTTTCAGTTACTTTCGTATTGGCTTCACGAGGGAGAGCGGGAGGCTGCTGCTTGCTTATAATGTTATCAAAAAACAACTTAATTTGGAAGTAAAAGGCCTGTTTTGGTCACCTTAATCAGTAAACACTGATGAATATATTCATGCTCAAACAGTTTTAATGTTATTCAGAGAACAACGTCTTGTTTTTTTCATTCATTGTAGGTCATGGAAATTCTGCTTTATGTTTAAAAGTACCTGAATAATCCATTTGTAATCAGACTAACAGTTCATTCGCATTGAAAAATGTTCATATGATTAAGCCTGATCTGAATCTAACTGAGCCTGACTGAATGACATTTTCAATCAGATTGGATGGGGTTGGTTATTCATTTTTTTTACTTGATCCAACAGCAAAAGCTTACCATGTAAACACTTGAATCGGACTACTTTCTTAATGCACATTCGCAGTACAATTTTAATGAGTCAGGGTGGCAACAGAGGTGAGGATCCAAACACAGTTTATTAATCAAAACAAGGACAGAGAGCATGCAGGTAATCCGAACAGGTGAATGGTCGGGACAAGCTGCCAGATAACATAAACAATAAACAAACAAGGGTACAAAACCAGTGGTGTAAAGTAACGAATTATAAATACTTTTGTAATAGAATAGTTTACTCAGGAATTGTAATTCAGTATCTGTCCTTCAACCTGCAGTCACTACTTAATTTTTTCTTGTCTATGTGGATTAGAAAAATAAGTCCTTTGATTCGGGTCCAATCAAATTGCACATAGAAGGTAAATCATAATAATCAAGACAAGGGGGAATTATAATCGCAGCAAACTGTTTTGAAGCATCAAAAGTGTCCAAGAAGATGTCTAAAATCTTTACACACATTGACCCAGTGACCCAGAGAATGTCAATGTCCAACCTAAAATCAACCGAATATCAACATCTAATGATGTTACAGCTTGACGTTGTAAGGACAACGTAGTAAGGACTATGACGTTTATCAGATGTTGGATTTAGGTTGCCATACCTGACGAATTAATGTCAGTATTTGAAGTCAATGAAGTTGTTTTAAGCATGTATACATGGTCAAATTGAGCATTTAAATTGGGAAGAAAGGTGATTTAAGTGACTTAAAACGTGGCATAGTTGTTGGTGCAAGATGGGCTGGTTTGAGTATTTCAGAAACTGTTGATCTACTGGGACTTTCACGCACAACCATCTCTAGGGTTTGCACAGAATGGTCCAAAAAAGAGAAAATATCTAGTGAGCAGCAGTTTTGTCGGAGCAAATGCCTTGTTGATGCCAGAGGTCAGAGGAGAATGGCCAGACTGGTTAGAGCTGATAGAAAAGCAACAGTAACTCAAATAACCACTCATTACAAGCGGAAAGCTTGACCAAAAGCATGGATACAACCTGCCGTGTATCAGCGGTTCAGGCTGGTGGTGTAATGGTGTGGGGGATAATTTCTTGGCACACTTTAGGCCCATTAATACCAATTAGCAAATAACTGAATGCCACAGCCTACCTGAGTATTGTTGCTTATTATGTTCATCGCTTTATGACCACAGTGTACCCATTTTGTAATAGCTATTTCCAGCAGAATAACATGCAATGTCATAAAACGCGAATCATCTCAGACTGGTTCCTTGAACATGACAATGGGTTCACTGTACTCAAATGGCCTCCACAGTCACCAGATTTCAATGCAATAGAGCACCTTTGGGATATGGTGGGATAGGAGACTCGCATCATGGATGTGCAGCTGACAAATCTGCAGCAATTGCGTGATGATATCTTGTCAATATGGACCAAAATCTCTGAGGAATATTTCCAGTACCTTATTGAATCTATGCCACGAAGGATTAAGTAAGTTTTTTTATGCAAAAAGGGTTAAAAACCCGTTACTAAAAAACCGTTACTAGTAAGGTGTACCTAATAAAGTGGCCGGTGAGTTTAAATATACGTTATAAATTAGCATTATAAATAAAATAATTAAAATAATAACTAAAGAAGAATGTAAAAACTGTAGAAGTAAAATATTAGAAATTAGAATTAAGAAATAAAACAATAAAAATCAATCAAAAACAATAAAATCTTGAAAGAATTAATGAAATATCTAAAGCCAAAAAGAGACAGCGGGTGTCATGGTGGCGCAATGGGTAGCACGAATGACTCGCACAGCAAGACGATTGCTGGTTCGAGCCTCTGCTGGGCCAGTTGGCATTTCTGTGTGGAGTTTGCATGTTCTCCCCTGGGTTTTCTTTGGGTGCTCCAGTTTCCCCCGACAGTCCAAAGACATGCGCTATAAGTGAATTGAATAAGCTAAATTGGCCGTAGCGTATGTGCTTGAGAGTGTGTATGGGTGTTTTCCCAGTGTTGGGTTGTGGCTGGAAGGAAAAACCATAAGACCACAAATAACTGAATATTTGAAACAGGTTACAATGTTTAGAGTACAAGTAAACACATCTGTGATTGAATTCAGTTTATTTGGATTGACAAAAATGTGTACTGAATATGTAAGCATAGCCAGTGGCAGTCAGGGAGTTTGACATTTTGAAACTAAGAGTGTGAATTAGAAAGTTTTGAGTTTGGAAACTTTACAGTACGATGACTTCTTATTTATCAAAAGATCAAGGTTACTTTGATTCCTCAGTTCATGACCCCCTTTAAAACAGCAGCCAACCATTCAATGGAACTCCTGAGACTTCAGCAGCGTCCATGAAAAATGAATAAACTCTTTGTATTTGCTACCTGAGTTCTGGTTCTCTGTCCCTCAGGGCCTGTGTTCTTAACCTGAGCCCCGGTCAGACAAAGCCAGATGTAAACAGGTGTGAAGATAGAGGATGAACCGTAGTGTGAGGTCACTCCAGTTACTCTCACTTAGTCACCGGCTATCAGGTACACACGGCTCCTGTCATAACACATTCGTCCCTGTGTCGACTGCTATATATTGGAAATCAACTATAGGTTTTCTGTTCCTGGAGCTTGTCGACATGGTGTGAGGCTTGTTATGCAAGGACCATTTTGTACTCTTATTTTAGCTAGAATTAGTTTTTTTAGAAGTCCTCATTGTATTTACTGTTATAATTTAGTTCAGCATGACCACATTCTGCCCTCAATTTGACCTTTATGTGAGGCACAAGCCGCCAGGTCGACCGCTCTTTCCTATCATCGTAATGTATTGAATGTCTGACCATAAATTGGATGTCCTGCCGTTACAAATAAGATGTCATTCCATTTTGACAGTGAATCAGTTTTCTGCCGCTAAAAATGACCTGGATGGAAAGCATTTGTGCTTAAATTGCAGGAGTCCATCATGCTTTGTGAGCACACGTTCTGTCATTGTGGATTTCTGATATGTTTTTCAGAGTAGCCATCATTTTTTCCCTCTTTTGTGTCATGCGAATGTTGCCATACGTTTCTGGATGGAGTTAGAGACAGGTCGTATATAACAGAAATGTGCTCACGGTTTTATGAGTACATTCTCCATCTTCCTTATTTTTGACTGCACTACCTGACAGAAAGTGTGTTGTGTCTTTGCTTTCATTGGTTGCTGCCAGTTGCATCATCGCTCAATTATTGCTTGCTATCATTCATGAATGCTAAAATGGGAGATCCTCATTGAAAATTAAATACTTTACCTTGTTCACCTCAAAGTTCGTAGTTGATTGTTTGTTAAGCAGGAATTTTACCTGAAAATAAAGTGTGACCATGCATAATTACATGCAGCTTTTCATCCTGGGTTTTTGTCAACCAGTTCTTAAGAAATCCTCTTTCCATTCCTTACAAAGAAATACAAATAAAAGTGCATGAGCTTTAGGTTATAATCACACGAGAAACACTTGGAACCCATGTGGAACACCCATTAACCCTTTAAGGGACGCTTATTGAAAAACTCATTGGAAAAACCCTGGAGTGTTACTGGGGGTTATTACAAGACATTTGAACCATTATGACTTAAAAAATTGTGATGAGTGTAAAAAAGTTACCATATATCAGGGGTCAGAAATCTTTTTTCAGCAAAGAGCCATTTCTGTTTTTTTTTTTTTTTTGGCAAATGCATTTTTTTTAAGAGCCACATGTTACTTTATATAAATTTATATAGAGTTTAAGTCAGAATTATTAGCCCCCCTTTGAATTTTTTTTCTTTTTAAATATTTCGCAAATGAGGTTTAACAAAGCAAGGGCATTTTTCTTCTGGAGAAAGCCTTATTTGTTTTATTTTAGCTAAAATAAAAGCTGTTTTTAATTTTTCAAAAAACATTTTAAGATCAAAATGATTAGTATTAATATTATTTATGTATTTTACCTTGTGTATTATTTATTGCTGTTGATGACTTTTTTAATTTTTGGAATATATTTTTTTAAATTATAGAAAAGTGATATTTATAAAATGTAGTAAACTTGGTCGGCTTTTTTGACATGACATATAGCCATAGAAGCACAAGCTGTCAGAAATGGCATTAAAATCAACATTTTTCTCTCTTTCTCCCAGTGATGAGTTGCAGCTGGAAGTGCATCTGCTGCATAAAACATATGATAGATAAATTAGCGGTTCATTCCGTTGTGGTAACCCCTAAATAATAAAGGGACTAAGTCGAAAACAAAATGAATAAATGCATAAATGCTTGACTGACTCTGGCATTTTGAAAATACAAATATTCTTTAAGTAGGCCTCTATGTCATTATGTTTTTTTTTTCACTGCTCACTGTGCGGGAAACAATCCCCAACCAATGAGATTCATTCTAAATGAAAGACAGCTGATTGGTCGAAAGTGACTATGTTTATGTGTGTGTGCATGCACACAACACATCTTTGCTCATCGTTTTACACGGACTGGTCAAAGATCCACATGTAGCTCATGAGCCATAGGTTTTTGACCACCGCCATATTTGGCTCCTTAATAAAGAGTTGACCTGTTAGCCAGCACAACACTTATGGGGATTTACATCTACCTAACTTAAAATAAAAACGTTTTTGAGCCCTACAAACAAAACATAAGTATCATGGGAAAGAAGACTTTGAGCTTTACAATGGTCCATCTACAGTTTCATGCTAAAATATGAAGTTATTATATTATATATTCTAATAAGTAATTAGAAAGAAAAAATTTTAAATCTGACAATTTGCACAATGATGTGTCATTAATCCTATATTCATTTACATTCACAGTAAAATATTTTTAGAAATGTGAGAGTTTATTTAAATATATGTAAAATTAGATTATGATGGAATGCAAAATGAATATAATAATGCATAAAAATACAGTATAACATTGTAAATCGTGATGTTTTGACAGGTACACAAATTTATAGACAGAGCAAAGACCTTTATAAATGTTAAAACAAATTTCAGGTGGCCTTGAAATGTTTGCATTTAATAAGCATAAAATATATCTAAATAAATAAATAAAGTGCATTTGAATTAATTGCATTAGTATATCATCCACAAAACCCTTGAAGCGTCCTTGAGTATTACAATTAACCTGCTGGTTGAGCCCAAGGTGAGTATCATCGTGGTTGGAGGTTGTAACTTTGCAGTACATGCTATTAAGTGCATGCCATGTGATATCAGCTTCATAGAATTGTGTACTTTATTTATACCGACCTTGTTATTTAATTAATAACCATAGACTTTATTGTGAGTCTCTCACTTTTAATATTTTATAATCTAGCGTACACCGAACGATTTATTGCATCATAATGGATGATCCATCATCTTCACTAAAAACAAATTATATACAACACACAGAGCTTTTCT
Organism: Danio rerio; assembly: GCF_052040795.2. Lineage (NCBI taxonomy): Eukaryota > Metazoa > Chordata > Actinopteri > Cypriniformes > Danionidae > Danio > Danio rerio. Next base: position 36,284,695 of record NC_141043.1, on the reverse strand, counting down.
TTATTGAAGCCCTTACATTTTGCAGTCGCTGATTCACTAAATTTAACGGCAAGAAATTCACATATAAGAGCTGGGAGCTATGCTGAATGTGAAATCAGCCTTTTGAAACTTGTAAGTCTGGAATTACAGCCGTACATTTCAAAGCCGGAGCGCTATAAACCACATCCGCCGTGGCACAAGGTTAATGAGAGGAGTTTGAAGATGGTTTATGGAAGATTTTATCTGGCGAATACACAAACGCACACACGGAAAGGGATCTAGAGGAAAAATAGTCTGCCCCGGGGTCTAAGCATACTCAATCAATAGCCCACAGAGAACCCGTGGCCAGAGGAATAGCTCTCGCTTTCTCATCCGTAGGCTTTTCATTCTTTGCCTCGCGCGCACACACATTACTTGCCATCGTCCATATGGCTTGAGAATCTACAAGAGCCTCTCGGTAGCAAGATGCCGCACAAGACCATGACGGCCAAAGCCTCTTCTAGCATCTCCCCTGAGGCTTCCAGAAACAGGCCTTCTTAAGCAATGCAGGAGTGGGATGGGACGCCGGTCATATCGGGGGGAAGCTGAAGCCAAGAATGCGTAATTTTGCCATAATGCCATCGAACTGGCGTCTTCATAAATGTCTGGTCCCCCGAGACCCTATGAGCGCTGTGTGTTTTGTAAGTGAATATATGTGTGTGTGGGCTGCATGAATAAATGCATGTCTGGATCCACATGAAGAGCATGGTCTGTTTGCTTATTATGTATGCGCGGTCGCGGGCTGGGCCGTCCTCAGGAGATGAAAGTTTGTAAACATGAATAATAATTAGGCTCAGGTCTTTGGGCAGGTAATCTGCATGCAAACTCTGGCGGTATGTTCCGTTCGTTTAGTATTCATTTGGTTTCGGGGGTAGAACAACATTTGCATTTGGTGAGAACAGAGACGTAGGTAATGTTTGATCTGCATTTGGGCCAAACAAGCTTCAACTTTTTTTCTAATAGAATCTGAAGCGGATTAAATGCCGGCCACAAAGGTAAAACGGTGCATTTGTCCACTCCGAATGTTACATTGTCTGTGCATTTGCATCTTACAAGATTTCTCTGTGAGGTTCGACAGTAAACACCTCTTTTTTTGATTCAGTCTGAATTCAAACAGTGGAGATTTTGAAACACTGCAGGACTTCACTAGTCTCTCACAATGTGCTAGGTTTGATTTGATCTTGCTCCACTCTTCTTCAAGTCTCTTCCATAATTTGGTGCATGTACATTACTTTTTCGCCAAGTGTTTTCAGTCATGTTCAGGTCAGGACATCGGGCATGCCATTTCATTATTTTCAATGTTTTTAACTTCAAGATACTGCTTTACTTGTTTTGTTGTGTGACTGAGTTTGTGTGTGTTATTGAGATACTCTTTGCCAAAGGTTAGTCTAGACATCTGATTCTTTCTGCTGATGAAATTTTGATCAAACCAGATGTTGGGCTCTCAGTTTAAATTCTACAAAATTTTGATATATTGTATGTCAAGGTAGATCCCTAACCTGATCCCAAAACTTGTACGCCTGTAATTCCAGATTTACATGTCAAAGCCGGAGCACTGTAAACCACATCGATAAGGTATTTTTTTGTGTATATTCAATCTTGTTTAGATCACACCAGATGCTGGGCTTTCAGTCTAAATACTCCCAAACTATGAGTTATTGTATGTCAAGGCAGACCACTAACCTGATCCCTAAACTTGAATTACAGCCAAACATTTCAAAGCCGGTGTGCTATGAAACTACATTGATAAGATATTTTCTAGGTATTCTTAATTATGTTTAGGTCAGGACATTGGGCATGCCATTTTATTATTTTGAATACTGTTTTGCTTGTATTGTTGTGTGACTGAACTTATTGTCCTGGGTGAAACTTGCTGGCTGTTTAAGCGATAAATGCAGAGAATGAACTTGTTATAAGGGGCACAACTCTAACTACTTTAAGTTCCTCAGTTTGACAATTTTGGCCTAGGTCTCTGTCTAATTGAGATACTCGTTGTCAAAGGTTGATCTAGTCTTCTGATTCTTTCTGTTGATGAACATTTGATCACACCAGACAGTAGGCTTTTTGTCCAAATTCTCTTAAACATTTGAGATACTGTATGTCAAGGCATATTTCTGAACTTGTAAGTCTAAAATTACAGCTGCACATTGAAAGCATTGAAAGAATCATGTTTAGGTCAGGACATTGGACTTGCCATTTCATTATTTTCAATGCTTTCAACCTCAAGAAACTGCTTTACTTGTTTTGTTGTGTGATTAAGCTCATTGTCTTATATGAAAGTTGGGGTTAGGGTTAGACACTGTCAAGACAGATCCTTACCCTGTTCAATAGTTAGTAGAATTAAACCTTAATGAATGATTTTTTTTTTTTTGTCTGTTGAATACAGAAGATATTTTGAAGAATATATGAATCCATCAACTTCCATAGTGGGAAAAAATGCTAGCAAAGTCAGTAGGTCCCAGCAACTGACATTTTTTCAAAATGTCTTGTTTTGTGTTTAACAGTAGATTGAAACTTAAATTCTGCTTCAGAATATATGTAACTAATATGTTTAAAACATCTGCTCTTTTATTTTATTTGGACTTTAAAAAGGACAAGGCTGTGGCCTCCAAATTAGGAAATTGTAGCTTGTTCTCTAATTTGATCTCGACTTGATCTCAGTCTAGGTGAATGGCATCTGAAGCGGCAAGGAGGTTTTTGTCCTTCAATATTTTGAGTCCTAAGGAGGGTAAACGTGCCTTGAGTGACGTGCTGTAAGATGCCGGAGTATCGCAGGAGAAGCTAAATTAGAACTCCAGGGCTTCCAGTTTTAATGGAGGGCGGCTGGTGAACTGACAAGTGAGGGCTTATTGACACATCGATATGGCGCTGATGATTAATTAAGAGCGCTGTGTGTGTTATCTGTCTCGGCTGAGATGTCCAATCTGGAGGTGACATTGGAACAGGAGTCCTACTTTTTTCCTTCTCTCATCCACCACTTTCCTTCGGTACACAGAAGCCAATATAGGTAAACAAACCTCTGCCCTCCCTCCTCCACCCCTCCTTTCTCCTCCATTTTACAGATAGGCCTAAGACTTTAATCCGGATCCAGTGACAAACTTATCCCCAGTCAATACGGTAAAGAGAACCTCCTATGAGGGATGTGTGCTCTGCTGAAAATCTTGGCAGAAGAGGAAACATCCTGCATCTCAAGTATTACTCACCCTTCAAGGAGAGGGCACTCGATAACGATTTTAGAGTTTGGCTTTGCAAACACTGCTCTTTTCAGACACAATCCAGTCTGCGAGAAGCTTTTTTTTTCATTGGGGTACAAAATGAAGGATAATATTATGATTTAACATCAAGAATGAATTATTTTCTGTTGCTGCTAACGAAGACACTTGGAGTTTTATAATGCAGGCGAAGATTGATGTGCTCTCTAAGACATTTTTTTAAACCATATTGAATGGTAGATGCACATTGAGGATCTCTAGCTTAACGGCGTACCTTCAGGATGCTAATCTGTCTTTGTTAGTCTGCCACGCGCTTAGTCTCTACAGGCAAGCTTAAGACAGATCACCTGCCTCTTCTCCATCTAACTCTGTAATGCATATTACTGTACCGCAGGTCCGCAGCACTTTGTGATTGTCACCGATGCCACTTTTAGCCAGTCAGCCAGTCTTCTTGTGTGTTACTGCTGCATGGTGGTGGTGGTTTAACATGGGTAGTGTTGTATGTTTATGTACAGGTAAAAACAGTAAAATCAATGGATGTTTAAGGAACCTGAAGACAATCCTTAATTGTCCATTGTATTTAGTTTTATAAAAATACATTTGAATTAAATCAAAAAATCATTAAAATAGTTTTATTCATGTTTTATTTTATTGCCACAGCCAAAACACCCTGCAGCCCAAGACTGGCTTGAGGTTACTTAATGAAGCTAAGCAGGGCTGAGCCTGGTCAGTACCTTGATGGGAGACCACATGGGAACAATAGGGTGCTGTTGGAAGTGGTGTTAGTGAGGCCAGCAGGGGACACTCAACCTGCAGTCTGTGTGAGTCTTAATGCCCCACTATAGTGAAGGGGACACTATACTGTCAGTGAGCTCCGTCTTTCAAATGAGACGTTAAACTGAGGTCCTGACTCTCTGTGGTCATTAAAAATCCTATGGCACTTCTTTAAGAGTGGGGGTGTAACCCCGGTGTCCTGGCCAAATTCAATCCATTGGCCCATGGCCTCCCAGTCATCCACTGTCTCTCCTTCTCAACCATAGCTGGTGTGTGGTGAGCGCACTGGTGCCATTGTCTTGTGGCTGCTGTCGCGTTATCCAACTGGATGTTGCACACTGGTGGGGATGTGGAGAGACCCCCCCCTCTGCCATTATCGTGTATCGATTTGGGTGTATGGGGATTCACAATAAACGCGCTACATAAATACACATTACTTACTTTCTTAAAACATGGTTTAATGCAATAATAAATATTATTTTATTTCATTTTTTTGACAATATTATTTATTACTTGTGATTGGTACTTTAATTTGTCAAATCATACATATTACAAGGACTCAATAAGGAAAGTGATGTTTACTGTAAATGTACCACAATCATCTTGCACTGCTTGCTTTAACCTTAAATACCTCTTGCACAATATTCGACCTTAAATACCTCTTTTGCACAATATCCAGAACAACTTTGTTCAGTCTAATTTAAAAGTACTTGTATAGCCTGTCCTATGTATATCGTTTAAGTATTTTATTTTATAGTATATGTTAGTTATGCATACGTTTATTTAAATTTTTTTTGTAATAGTTCTTATGTCCAGTGTTGTGTTTGTGTTTATGAATAATCCATGTAGTATAGTTGTCCTACGAGACATGACATTTCGTTCCTCTGTATGTCCACACATGTAGCGAAATGACAATAAAGCTTGACTTGAAATAAATAAAACAATCACAATTTTTAAAAACATTTTGTTTATTAATGTAATAAAAAGTTATTAGATTTGACTACAATTATTCAAAAAACTTGATTAAACTTTGAATTCGTATAATTATTTGATTATTTTAGTATTAAAATAAAACAATAAATTTGGCTAAAAAAATTTTTTCTCACCCCTTTTCCTTTTATAAATACATGTTATCTTTGGTACAAAAAACAGCTATACTCTGGACCTAAATAAGTTTTTGAAAATCTATGAAGAACCTTTGTGTAACTCTTTTAAACTGATTTACAAACAATTTAATCCCGAATTCTTTATTTTTAGAAACAGTACCATCCCTTGTCTTCCATAAGACAAACAAGTAGTAGCAAGTCAAAGGATATCATCTTCATATGCTAATTTCTATGAAGGAGTTGTTGGGCGTTTTTCAGAAGTGAAGCTAGGTTATCTGCTTTCACTGGAGTGAACTTGTCAACCCAATCATTTTGAATGCCCCTCTAGGGTACAAAAAAATAAATAAAATATTCTTCGGGTTCACCGATGTCATTGGTTAGCCAGAAGCCAATTCTGCAAAAATCATACCTTAATTCACAGAGCACACAGAGTTGAGCTTTGCTTTTGAGCCTGGTACCGCAGGATTGTTTGTCTCCTCTCAAAACAGTTTTCATGCTAGTTTCCAGCGCCTCGGGTACACACATACCCTCACACACTTAGATCTGACCCCGCCGACCTGTATCTGAAGAAGCATGACTTCCTTCAATAACAAGGATCATTGTCTACTTCCAGTGTTTCACTGCGGGACTTGTCCCTGCAATATTGCCTGTATTTGAACACCCTGCCCTTGCCACTCACTCCATCTTCAATCCCCACAGGTTATTAAGCACCAAAGCTATCTGAAGCTGCTTATTCCCCAAGAGCTCGATCGCGTGATCAAATGCTAGATTGAAGAAAGTGGAATATATATACACAGAAGTAGCCATAATCCCCGCCGTCTCCGAGCAAATCCAATTGTAGACGCAGATAGGTAGAGTCAGCTAAAATTTGATTGAGGCCCACGAGTGGCATGGCAGACTTAATGCAATGTGACATTGTTATGAGTGGCGCCTTCGCACCTCTGCGTGTGATGTAATCTGAGCGCCGCCGAAATGAGAAAGCGAGGCGTTGTCGGAGCCCATGTGCTCGCTCTATATGAGGAAATGGAAAATGCATGGCAACATCATCCCTCCTCATAACTGACTATTTGATTATGGAATATGAGATATGGAGTCTATCAAATGATGGAATTAGTATCATCTCCCTTCATTGAAAAAGCATGTTGCGGGACAATCTTATCTGTATATGACTGAAAACACAACCAATTGTTTGTATCTGCAAATAATTAACATCATCCTTTAAAATGGTTAGAAAAGGGCTTAAGATGATAGAGTCTCTATGGCTGTTGTTTGGGGCAAGCATGGTTCACACGAGGATGACTATACACTAATTTGATTTCACGCACGCCGTTGAAGATGCATTAATCTTTCGTAGCCCATCGCTCGCCCCAGAGCAGGTGGAGCACGGAGAGAGAGAGCAAAGGGTGAGCAGATTGAGGGGTTCAAGAACGTGCCCTTCATGTTAAGTATATTCCCGTACCAGCACATATGCTTCCTAAGGGCAATAGCGTCACAAGATAGCATTTGCATTACCGAAGTTTGCCTTTGACTCATTGTTTATTGCAGTCTTGTTCGTTTTTTCAGTCAACATCTTTGACTATTTGATTTAGTGTCTCTCTCTCTTTGTTCTTGTAGTCTTTAAAATTAGTAGTACGTGTATTTTGTGATTCTATTTGCATTAACCATATTTGGACTCCCTCTGTCTCAGATGCACAATGGCCATGAAACCCTGCCTCTCTCAGCAGAGTGTTTTCTCACCTCTAGTTTGAAACAAGTCAGGAAAGTGGGTGAGTCCAGCTTTGTTTAGATGGGGGTGTCGGGGGGGTGGAAGGGTACGCATGAAAGTGATTCGGAGAGCAGCAGATCTGAGAGGTGTGTGGAAGTGTTAGATTTTCAGTCTATAATATTGTAGAGATATTACTGTAAACTTAGTAAGCTAAGGTGCGTCTTTAAAAACTGAAATAGTACTGCTAACGATACAAACTAACTTTGCCATTTGAATAAATATAAACAAAGGACATTGATCTCACACTTACCAAATCCATAGAGACAGGACAATCAACGTGATCTGGAACCGCGTCCTTTTTTAAAAGGAGATTAATTAATTAATTAATTGATTTCCAGGATTAAAATGCTCTTAGGTAAAACATTCCTACAAACATATTTTTGTCGCATGTCAGCAGACCACTGTAATCCACACATGTGGGTCCACATGCAATCTGTGCTCTTATCAGGGAGAAATGGAAACAAAACCTTTGTTGCGGCACATTTATTAACGCAACACTGATGACCTATGTCTGCAAACAATTCCTCTTCTTCTACTTGTTTCAATTATGGTTGGCAACACAACCTGTCTTCTTTCTGAACACTGTAACAGATAAAAGGAGTCTCCGAATTGATATCATTGCATATTAATGAAGTGTATCATTCACAATAGAGCACGCTGATTGGTTCAAACCAAATTATTTTCAAGAATTAATGAAAAGATGTGCTAAAAAAACTCGATGTAATGATGTCGCTGTGTATTGGCCGGTACAAAAAGCCAATCTCCTTGCCGGAATTGACACAATGATCTCATGGCTGTGACGCAGCTTCAGAATTTATGTTTAAACTAAATTTATTTTATTTTTTTAAACTGGAAGAAGGAATTTGCTCCAAACAATGCAAAAACATCCAATTTCACTTTCTAGTGAAATATTTGTGTCCTAATAATGTTTTTAGCAACATGGAACACATGTTTGACTGTCAACATCTCAAAATGTGTTTTGGTGTCTCATGACACTTTAAAGTCATACACTTAAAAAAATAAAATAAAATCAATAAATAAATAATCATATTCGTGTTTTGCAATTATTTACTGTTCTGAATTGCATTATGGGACATTGGTGTCTTCTCTGTGGACTCTTGATGTTGAAAAATTCACCTCTGCAGTTTGGCAAAGTAACTTTTATTGAATTGTTAGTAGTTTGAAATAATATTGTAAATATTAATGATTGTACTCTTGTACTAAAATGCTTAACTGAATTGTAGCCAAGGTACTGAAAGGGTATAGGTAGTGTATAAATTCAATTAATTTTTATTAATTTTAGAATGTTATTAATTTAATTTAATGTAAATTTTATTTTAATATTTAATTTATTTTAATTTGAAATTTTAATTTTATTAATTTTAATTTAATTTAATTTAATTTAATTTGTTTAATTTATTAAAAAATTGTTTAATTTAATTTAATTTTATTTTATTTAAGCTTATTTGCATAGAGTTTTTCCAGTCAAAATCAGAAAGAGTAAATGTGGTGTGTATAGGGTGAACATTTTCATGCATTTTACATACTGTACATATTAGAAATGTTCACGAAAGAGATTGAATATTTACAACAACAAAAAAATTACAAAAAAGCTAACAGATGCTCGGTGTTGCATACATTTTGTTGGGGAATGCAGTGCATGAATATGTAAAAGTCTAAAATCAGACTAGATTCAAGCTAATAGAGGGAAATGCATGTAAACATGTCTTCAGATAGAGAAAGGAGAGAAGCATTATGCAAACTTGCAGCTTTGTTGTGGCACATCTAAAAGTTCAACCCAGCAACCTGCCTCCACTTCTGTCCTTTGAAATGCTAAGCACTTTACTATTGCTTTTCATATAGTTTGCGTTTCTGTAGCAGTGTTTTTGTATGGGTCAGGAACATGACATGGCTAAACATTTACTTGATGTTGGTAGTGGTTAGAATTCAACGGTTACACGTCTGCTTTGGTTACAGATCACTGGAGGTCTTGTTTGTGAGAAATGATGATACCCCAAGGGTCAGATTGGAGGCAACTGTGGAGCAACTGTGCTCACCAAGATAACAGCTTCAGCTTCAAGTTATCAAAAGCAAAGTTCTAGCATTGAGGCTTCTTTTCATATCCTGTATTGAAGGGGATAAAATACACCCCCCTTCCCCTCCCAAAAGAAATAACATGGTCAATGCCACTGACAGCCTATGGCTATCAAAGTAATAGTGGGTGGTGTTTTTTCCTTTGCTTAATGTCTCAATCCAAACATACCTTCCCTTAGGTTGTCCTCGTTCATCAGCCTTCCAAAATTGGTCCTCGGACACCAAACACTAAAGGTTTTCTTCCCTCATTTGGGATCCATTTGAGGATGTCTGCTGTGAAGGCATCAAACAGACATGTGCAAAGTCTACAACCGGCCCCCATACACTCCTGGCTTTCAAAGACGCTTGATAAGGGGATGGAAAATATGAAAATGCACTTGGCAGGGGGTGGTGAGGATGCAATTTCCACCCTGCCTATTTCTCCCGGCCCGTGTAGGGGAAAGAGAGTTTCAGTTCTCTGATGTTCCCGTGCATCAGGTCTCAGAGAAGCTTCTGTAGTTAGAAGCTGATAGAGCAGGGCTCACACACAGGAGGAGATTTAAATTAATGTTATGTGGCCTTTCATGTTGCTTGGGTTTGGCGCAACCGTGTGGACTTATAATCCTGGTGGAACCAAAGCTGCTCACACCTTTTTTGAACCAAAGCTGCTCGCACTTTTTTTTGGTCCTGTGGTTCAGGATAAATTCTGGGATATCGCCTACTTGTGTTATTAGAGAGATGGATCATATTTCACTGGATTTTGGTTTGGCATGGAAATACAAAGTTTTTTTTGTAAACTACTCCACATGCTGAACATAATTGGAAACTTTTAGATTTTTCTATCTTCATTTTAATGAAATAATAAAGATCTTTAAAGTAGCACTCCTTTAAGCTCATTTTACAACTCCTCCATAAAGTTTAACAGTTTAGCTTTACCCTTTTTGAATTCAGTTCTGGCAGAAGCACTTTTAGCTTAGCTTAGCATAGATCATTGAAGCGGATTAGACTGTTAGCATCTCACTCAAAAATGACCAGTGTTTTGATAATTTTCCAGTTTAAAACTTGATTCTTCAGTAGCTGTACTAAGTTTTTACAAGTTGTTCTTCTGTAGTGTACTAAGCCCAACAAACACATTTCATTTTTTCTGATATTTTAGTTTAAGTAATTTAAGCAATAATTCCTTTCTGATGGCCTTTTAATGTGCCATGACAGATCACTTCATGAGTTAAAATGGCAGCTTAGCCATTGTAAAGAACAATATTTCAACCACAAATTATAATATAAGCATAATATTCAACTTATAGTATACTTATATTTAGTCGTTAATGTACTGTAAAAAAACCTTATATATAATTTACATGTTTACATATTTTTTTTATTTATTTGAGTGTTGATTATTATACTAGAAATAAATTCGTATTGAATTTAATCATTTGGACTCGGTTGTTAATTGTAAGGTTGTGTTATTGTAGTGTGCAAGAAATAGGAAACATTTTACAGCATTAGCTCAGATAGATTTTTTTTTGTAATTTCATAGAAAAAGAAGTAAATGTAATTTATTTAAAAACAGAGCCATGTTTTGTTTAGTGAACCACTGTTAAATAAGTTTATTGTTCAGTTGTCCTGCTGCTTTATTGAAAATGTTTTGAGATTTTGACTGACTTTATTCAATTTATCTAGATTTTGACAAATTGAAATCAATCATCTTTTATATGTTTATGTGTAAATATATTATTCTTATATCTTTATATATATATATATATATATATATATATATATATATATATATATATAAATTTATACAACAATTCTGTTTCTTGAATCTGATTGGCTGATAGCCAATGTTCTGCAAACAACAGCATTTATCCCTTTTGTGTATGACTCTCTACAGTTTGACATGATGCTGCTGTTGGACAACATAATGTATTTTTTATGACTTTTGGTCGAGAATGTAGTTGTTTAGATTGCAAATGTGAAGTTTATTCATAAAGATAGTGCCTATTTTACAATATTTATAATTTTAGAGCATCAGATTAAATCCGATTCACTATAAATCTGGTAAGTAACATTCTTAATGGATCTCTTTTGTATTTTTAGTGCTGTATATAAACCACAGAAACTAGTAATTTGCTTTGCTCTGCCTTTTTCTGGTTTAATTATTGTGAAATCCCGATAACAACAGAAATTGGAAATACTGGGAAATCTCTGTAGATTGATGGCAATTTTTTGCCGTTTAGCCTTATAATCTTAAATTGTGGTAAAAAAAAAAACTGTTTTGTTATCACTTTAGACATTACGCTAGAGAATCATTTAAACACTGAGTAGTGGAAGAAAATAGTTCCTCATACAAAAGGATTTTCGAGACTCTGTGTTTGATTGTCTTTTTTTATATACACAATTATTCCGTCAAACTGTTGTTTAATGCAATATCACACTTGTAGCAGTGCAATGTGGCTGTATTTCAGTGCCGGTATACAGCCATATCACTTTGCTACTCGTGTGATATTACTCATAAATGTGTTTTTTTTTTTTTTTTGTAAAGAAGCATATATGGTTATAAAAACTAATGGAATTAAGACTTTCTAACTAATGGCAATGATTCAAGAGTTCTTGAAGGGTGATTCAATCACTGAAGGATTATATTGAAAAGCATGGTGATAAATGTTGACCCAGAACACTAATTAAAGTGGGCACTTGTGAGACAGTACATCTCTTGAATACAGCTCTTCATGCACGGCCCATTTGCATGTTTTTTAGAAAGTGATATTATAGACTGAAGATGCATAAAGTCAAGTGGCATTGCTCTGACTACCAGTCTGAAGCTGCAGTCATTAGGTTAAGGCAGCCCTTGTATTTCTCGGTGAAGAGATGCCTCCAGATGCCTTCAGGAGGCTGTGCAGCATATCAGCATTTCTCCAGTACAGAAAGGGCCACTGTGAGGTTAATTTGAAAGCCAAATGCATGAAGGACGGATGGCTGTGGCGCAATTTGATTAGCTTTCCCGCTCAGTAAATAAGTGAATTAATGGCAGCTATTGTCCTTGAGATTTATTTTCTGAAAGCTTTCGCTGAATCTGGAAAGGAAATGAACCCTGCTCATGGAGCTATATGTGCAGTTGCTGGGATTCCGATGTCCATGTCCAAAGTATGATTGCGTATCGGCTGTTATTAATCAACGGTGGCAGTGGAGCCTTTAGGTGCAGTAGCGCACAGAGGTTTAGGGATTATATGACTGCTCAGAATGAACTGGTTGATTACATTTTATGAAGACTTGCTAGAGCAGCACAAACACGTTCTGATTTGACACCCTTAAATAAACACCGAATTAAAGCTGTTTACTATAAGGATTGGTCATTTGCTTGTGTGGCTGCACTGTTCTTCACCAATCATTTTTTGTGTGGTCTGGCGAAATATGGTTGCCATCGCATCATCTAAGTTGATGCTGCACACTGGTGGTGGATGAGGACATTCCCCCCAATGTGTAAAGTGCTTTGAGTGTTCAGAAAAGCACTATATAAATGTAAGGAATAATAATAATAATAATTATTGTTATTATTATTATTATTATTATTATTATCAATATAAATATTTTTATTTTTATTTTATTTTATTTATTTTATATAAACATTTATTAAATATGAGAATGAGATTCTTTTTATTAAGCATATAAACCAGGAGCAAAGAACAAGCAAACGTAAGTCTCTTACATTTTTGGGAATTGGTGTAAAAGCTGAATAAATAAGCTTTCAATCGATGTATAATGATTTATAGTTTGTTAGGATAGGATAATATTTGGCAGAGAAACAAGCATTTAAAAAAATCTAAGGTTAAAAATAATATAGTAGTAATAATAATACTAATACTGAGAAACTTTTTTTTTTTTTTTCAAAATTTAGATGTTATTGCTAACCGAAAGTTTTTTTATTTTATTTTTTTAATATTTACAGTTGACAATTTACAAAATATTTTTTAATGGTACTTAATGGTACATATTATTCAAAAGAAGTGGCTATTGCTTAAAAATTTACTCATGCAACATAAGACAATAACAATGACATAAGGTCAAATATACTGCTCATTATACTGTAGGCTACATTTAGTGTGTATAGTTAAAATTGATGTTTTTAATTTATATTCATATTTAATTTTTACTTTTCTCATTATTTGCAGTTTTGTTTTTTCAATGATGAAAAAGTCACAAACATAAAATAAAATATTAGTATGAATATTTTGGTGGATAATGAGTAGAAAGGAGATCCCAAAGTCAAACACTGTTTAGCTAATCTTGATATTCACTTGGCATGGTTTAAAACTTCTTTGCTTGTGTCGAACAGTCGGGTTCTCTGTCTAGAAGGTGCTAAAGTGTATTCTTAAAAGCTTTGTATGCAATTAAGGCTCTAGTTACACACAGGACAAAAGCACATACTGCCATATTTGCTAATATTATTACTTATCTCTGCTAATATTTGTTCTGGCTGAGTGGGAGAGTCTCATACTGTTCAGCAGTGAGGATAATTCTCCATCTTCAAGGTGGATTTGACGGTCTGGATGTGCACATGCTGTGGACTTCATCTGCATACGGCTTCAGCTGTACAGCAATCATTCTTGCCTGGTGTCTCAATTTAGACCCATGGTCCGCGGCCATTCTTTACGCACCGGCTAGAAAATTACGGCCATTTCTTTTAGCTTTGTGGTGTGTATTTAAATGAGAGTCTATTTGCATATTTTCTCGCAGAAGAAAATGGCTTTAGATGCTGATCTTGATTAATGAACTCTCATCAGGCAGATTAATATATATTCTGTCACACTTTAAGGGCTACGTTACAGCAATTAGCTCGGGCTTGATTTGGCTCTCCTTCTCGTTCAGACGATTTCTCTCGCTCACAAAACACATGCCTCTGTGAGGACGTTCAGGAATTTTATGGTGATATTTTCAGAACGGATAAAGCATGCAGTCTAATCAGGCAAGGAGCTCTTAAGATGACACTTGTGCTAGCCAAAAGCGCTCTCCACTTTAGAAAAGCTAAAGTGAAGCTCCGTGCTTATGTTCGGTATATTAATGCCTCTTGAAGTAATTGTGTATGCCATTAAGGAAGTGGTTTTGCTATCAGGAAATGCATGCGTGCGCTCACTTGGCACAACACCTCATTAATAACGGCTGTTGTTTTATTTTCCCCCTGCTGTCTTTGCGGAAGGGCAGAATGTTGGATTGGAGATGACAGGGAGATAAATTTCTCTGACTTCCTGTTTCCCATTCAAATGAAAGACACTCCCTCTGGTCGTCTGCAATGCAAACTTGTGCCGTGCTCAAACAGAGATAAATCCAGCTTACAAAAGCCTCTTTGGAGTAAGGACATATTAACAGGATCAAAACCGGTCACTTCAAAATTCTGCTAAGAATAATTCTCTTCTGCGATTTTCAGATAGCAGAAGATAATGCAGGGTTGTTGTTTTTTAAAGTCCACTTTACTCGTCATTTTATTTCACCCTGTCCCTCTGTGGGGTGAACACTTACGTCCCATTCACACGGGGCGTCAGCATCAACGCTTTCCATTCACTTTAAATGGGTGATGTCAGATGTTGCCGAACTGCATTGTGGATTCGTCGACGCCGCTTCAGTGGCGTTGCTCGGTGCAGAAGTTGCGACTTTCTCAACTTCTGATCAGATCACTGATTGCAAATACACCAGCTCAGACAGAAGCCGATTGCTGACTAATTTCATTGGGTGACACTGCTATGATGATCACGTCAGCCTAAACTTCAGACACACCCTCTGTCAAGTGTTTACGCTGAAGCACGCTGTGTGAATGCACCGTTAGGGCTCTATTTTAACGATCTAGGCGCAAAGTCTGAAGCACATGGTGCAAAAGCATTAAGAATGTGTCTGAATTCTGCTATTTTAAGGATAGAAAAATACGTTCTGCTCTCTGGTGCATGGTCTAACAGGGTTGTGCTTATTCTCTTCATGAGTTATGGGTGTGTTTTAAGCATAACATGCATTAAACTAATTAGAGTCTCATCTCTCATTCCCTTTAAGAGTCATTTGCATCACACCATAGTGCATTTGCTATTTAAATGGCAGACTTTGTAAGTGGAAAAACTGAAAGCATCCCTAGCAAGTTTAACAAACTATGTGCAGCGTGAGGATAAAGAATGAGTCTCCTCCATTCTGCGTCTTTAATTTTACTTTACTCATTTACTTTAGTGAAGTAAGGAAACGGTGGAAACTCACTCGACTGAAGACATCCATTAGCCTACACATTTATTTTAATTTGATAAGCACAAAGATTTGTTTCAAAACTATTTCTAAATTCAGTTCTAATTTCCAGCAAACTCATAAATGTACAATAATAACGAAGTGAGGATTCCCCCCCTGAGATGAGGCATGGAGGCAGTGGTTTCTATTAGTGGCAGTGGTCAGTATTACATGTATTACTGTATTTATTTATCTTTATTAACGTTACTTAGTTAATATAAGTTAAATATCATTAGTTCATGTTAACTCACAGTGCATTAACTAATGTTAACAGGCACAACTTTGGATTTTAGTAATGCATTAGTTAATGTTAAACCGCGATTAATAAATGCTTTACAAAATTATTCATACTTAGTTAATGTTAGTAAATACATGAACTAATAGACCATTATTCTAAAGTGTTACAAAGACCAATATATAATCAAAACTACAATTGAACCGAAGACCAAGTGCCCTATGACAGAATTTTGCAAGCTCAAACTGTAGTATGACCACAGCTTTGCTTTCTAGAAACATCTGTGCAGGTGTGTTGAGGCAAGTTGGAGCTAAAATCTGCAGGACACCGGCCCCACAGGACAGAGTTTGGGCACCCCTGCTCTATACTATAAGACCTATAATGCTTTTGATACTTTACTGGAAAAACAAAGAAAACACACACATGACTTTTTTAATTCTTGAATGTGTTTTACATTCGTGATAAATGCATGAAAACCTCGCTGGCTCAAACACCTGTCAGCTCAAGGAAAGCGGTCATGAGTGATCATCTCCGTTCAACATGTGTGGCCTCTGCAAGGCTCCAGACAGCTTAATCAGCACAATCTTGAAGGCGGGAATTCATCACTCATTACTTTGCTGGCTATCGGCAATTAGCAGTGGGTGGCAGATGATCCTATTTCCAGAGGCCAGGATCAATCCTTCCATCTGTGCTCCACTACCAGGGGCAAGAGCAGGCCTCGCCATTAATGGTTAATGTGCGGAGCTGCACTGTGCTGCTATTAATATAGCTTTATTAATATTGAGACGAAATATTGTTTGTGAATTTGCAGAAAAAAAGATTGATTGACTGATAAATACAGTCTTCTGATACAGTATCACTTATATTCAGTACTTGAAACGTCCTCTCCCTATGCACCAGACATTTTCTTATCCTCAATGTTTCTGCAATATATTGTGCAATTCTGAGTGTGGGTGGGCTTGAAAACCCCCTGTAGGAGACCTACCTATTCTCTTTTGCTCTCCATATGCACCGGACACCTTTTGCAGTAAGCACCACATACTTCTTGCAAAATGTGCAATTCTGAGTGTGCACTATACAGGTGGGTAGACTGTAGGACACATTCTCACCGCTCTGAATGCCAGGAAAATAAAAAGTATATATATATATATATATATATATATATATATATATATATATATATATATATATATATATATATATATATATATATATATATTTATTTATTTATTTATTTATTTATTACATAATTCATTTGATTATTAAACAGTATACACTGCGATTATAATGACAAAGCAAGAAAGAACAAGAATAAAGGTGTACGTTTGTGTTTTTTAACGTGTGTATGTATTTGCACGGAGGGAGATGGTTTAAGAAGTCTATTTGCTTTAGTTTTGCTGGCGTTTTTTACGCACACTAAAACAATTCAGATAGCTATTGTTTAAAACAAGGTTTAAAATGAGAAAACGCTCTTTAAAATTGCTAAAATTAATTGAGACACATGCCAAATTGCCTAAAATTAATTAGACAAATATTGCTCCCACACGGGGTGGAGACTACAGTCTTATCAGCACTGGAGCTAAGGGGGCTCCAGGATCAGCCTGTTTCTTTTATCGGACAATTCAGAGCTAAACAGCCACCACGCATGAAACCGCTACCATTCAAAGCGTTTTAAACAATTTTATCTGACAGACTGGCACAAATAAGCAGACATTTCCATTCTCACAATGAGTTTCTGAGTTCTCTCACCCTTTCAACCAGGTTTGTTCTTCCGAGGTAATCTGGGAAAAGTTGAACAGAAGTTTGCTATTCCTTTACCGTTTTTCACAGTTACAAGTTCGCCATTGGCAATTTTTTTTTCTCTTTATGTTCTCCATTGTACGCGGCTAGAAATCTCTATGTGCAAGGCATCAGTGGCGATTAGTCGCCGCACGGATTAGATCTCATGAAACCGTTTTAAAGTTTTTATTTTTATTTTTTAGCAGGCCCGAAGCCTAACATGTGTGCTAGCTATGACGTGAAAACTGGCCTGAAGCCTGGCCCTAGTCGAGCCTTGATGAGCTCGGGCTCAAATGCAGGCCTCTAATTGTCTCTTTTTCGGACCATTCTCTGTAAACCCTAGAAAAGGTTGTGCGTGAAAATCCCAGTAGATCAGAAGTTTCTGAAATACTCAGATCAGCCCGTCTGGCACCAACAACCATGCTACTTTCAAAGTCACTTAAATCACCTTTCTTACCCATTCTGATGCTCAGTTTAAATTGCAGCAGATCGTCTTGATCCTGTCTACATGCCTATATGTGTTGAGTTGCTTCCATGTGATTGGTCGATTAGAAATTTGTGTTAACTAGCAGTTGAATGGGTGTACCTAATAAAGTGGCCAGTGAGTGTATATACTGTTTTGTTACTGTTCATGCAATTACACACAGAAGTATAAATTGTGCACAAACACACTAGGCAGAAATTGCATTTTTTTAAATAGCTGAATCTAAAAAAAATCAATACAATTAAATAAGAGTATAAAAAGCTAAATAAATATGCTAAATAAGTTGTAACATGCAGGTTTAATTTTTTCTTTGTTTTATCAAAATGATTAGCATCTTGCATAATATGCATGGTTAATGTAGACCATACAATTCATTAATCAGAATTGTATATACACGCATGCATCTTGCCTAAACAGAAAAACAAACGTGGTACTGTAATGTATACCCTCTTTTTGGTATAGTTTTGTGTCAGTGCTTCTGCTCTCTTGAATTTAATTTCCTCTAGTCCTGAACTATTGCCCAGGCAATAGAAAAGCGCTTTCGAGCTTCAAAAGGAACCCGATTAGGGAACTCAGCATAGGGACTGTATGACAGTAACGAAAACTCCGTAAAGGAAGATAAATCCTGGGTTTTACCTGAGGTTATTTCTTCTTCCCTTCTCTTACAGAAGTTAATAAACTCTGGTCAATAGCAGTAAGACACCTAACACTAGATAGGGTGAGACGGGGAGGAAAGAAACTCCAGTAATCCTGCTTTTCTATTATGTTTCTTTATTGTTCTGCGTCTCATGCCTTTCAGCGGTGGAAGCATAAACTGCCCTTAATAAGAAGCAAATCTCATCAGCTGAAAAGAGAGAGACATTATTTTCTGCTCCGGCATGAGGAATGTTTCTGCTCTGCTCCTAATTACACCGAATGAAATAATGCTGTGATATTGCGCAGAATTTTATTATGGCAATAATTCCTGGCTCCTGGTACCATTTTGCTGTATGACGAGACCGGGTGAATGTATCTTTGCTGAATCTAAGGTTTTGCATCAGTCGTTGTCCTTTTATAGGCATTGTGGGTGAAGAGAGAGACTCTCCTCCACCTCTTCTCTGATGATTTTGTGAAATGTCATCAAAGTCACTGGCTGAACGCTTCACTAAAAAACTTGCTTGGTTTGGGTTTCTTTTCATGTGCAAGTGCTGCATTGTGTGTTTCAGTGTGCTCTTGAGAATTTCCATCCTTTGATCCAAAAGTGGTGAGTTTTGGACGGTACTAAATCCGAAGTAATCCAAAGTTGAGGATGCTGACAGGAAGCTATGCCTATTCTTTACTTTCTGCCTTCACAAATAAACTGAATGGGGGAAAGTTGTATTACAAAACGAAAGGTTTGAGGAAGTCATGCATGATTTTTTCCCCCAGTTTCAATTTCCTTTGAGGGGGATTCAGATTAAGCCATTTATTTTTTTCACTTTTATTCTATTTTAAGTTGATGTACTGCAATAGCTAAAACGAAAAGTGAATTTACAGATTAATCAATCATTTTACACAGAGATACAAATTACCAAATACAAAAACAAATGTGCAACTTGATCTAAAAATAAACATAAAATAAGAAATTTAAAGAACAAAATCCTTTCAAATTCGCAAACAAAAAGTATTCATAATTCTCCATAATTGTTCTGAATTATATTAAAATAAATGATAATGATTATCTATAAAATAATTGTAAAATATGTATTTTAGATATAATTTGTTTATATTATCATAATAAATTTTATTTTTATTGTTAGTATTAGCATTAACTAGTGTTATGTTGTGGTATACATTTTAAATGTTTTATTTATAATCTTTTAATATTTAATGTAATGTTTTAACCCTCTGAGGTGATTTTGGGGCCCCTAGGATGTTCTGACATGCCCTGACATTTGTACTTATTTCAGCCACTTATTACATATTATTGGCCAACATTTTTTTTTTTTTTTGTATTCAGCACAAAGTGTGCTACACTGATATGTAAAGAAATATTGATGTACATGCTTGTGTTCTCTAGAAAAAAAAAAAACAATTATGCATGGTTAGAAGGTTTTAGAGAAAAAAATGTTGCTATAATAAGGTCCAAAATGCACTGAATGGACCTGAACAAGACTTTTGAGTAACTATTTTGTTCTCTCATTCAAAGAAAACATTACAATGATTTAGATTTTGCAAAGCCTATTTTGGGTCAGAATACTGTATGCGAGGGAGTGACAGTGGTCTTGAATAATTCAAGCCTGGAGAGACAAAAGACACTCCCCCACTGGCTAATGTTCACCCATTAAGAGCATTGTAAACCAATGTCCAGCTGCAAAAGCTAGCCCAAACTAAATGCTTGTTGTACAGTCCCTGACAAAAGTCTTGTCGCTTATCTAATTTGTAGAAACACCTGCTATTAACCTGACTTTTATTTAATCCATTGGTGTTAGGAAGAGTTCATATGAAAAGCTAAAACCCTCCCAAATTATGTTTAATGCACTGAAATAAATTAGTTTCACTGAAACAAGATTTATCATTTAATCAAAACAGAAAGGTCAAATTTTGGCAAGACAAAAGTTCTGTCGCCTGTACGAAAATCAAACAAATTTACTGCAAATACAATAATATGTCAGCAAATTAAGTAGTGGTGCTGTGAGATCCACATTTAATATCTTGTATGACTTCCATGAGCTTGAAGAACTGCATCCATGCGGTTAGGCAAGGATTTATACAATTTATTGATGAAGTCATCAGGAATAGCAAAGAAAGCAGTCTTGCATGCCTCCCAGAGTTCATTAATATTCTTTGGTTTCGTTTTCCATGCTTCCTCTTTCATCCTACCCTACATGTGCTCAATGATGTTCATTTCTGGTGACTGGGCTGGCCAATCCTGGAGCATCTTGATCTCCTTCGCCTTGTGGAACTTTGATGTGGAGATGGAAGTATGCAATGGAGCACCATCCTGCTGCAGAATTTGGCCTTTTTTATGGTTGGGAATATAAGAGGTTGCTAAGATTTCTTGGTATTTTAGACTATTGATGTGGCCTTCCACCCTGCAGATCTCATGCACACCCCCATACTGGATGTAACCCCAGACCATGATTTTTCCACCACCAAACTTCACTGTTTTCTGGGTGAATCTTGGATCCATGCGGGCTCCAGTAGGTCTCCTGCAATATTTGCGGCGGCTGTGGTGTAATTCAACAGACGATTCATCTGAAAAATCCACCTTCTGCCACTTTTCCAGTGTCCATCCATTTAGCAGGCAGTGGGCCTTGGCAAATGCCACACTGTTTTTCAATTGTCTTTTGTTTAGTACTGGCTTCTGGGCACTGATTCGGCCATGGAGGCCATTTTGAGACAGAATACGACAAACTGTTCTGGTTGACACAGGGACTTCAGGTGACCAGGTCTCGTGGAGCTCTGCAGCAGTGGAAAATGGGCTGGCCTTAGATTTTGGAGCCAACAAACGGTCCTCTCAAGCAGTTATCTTGAGGCGTCTGCCTGACCTGGGCTTTTAAAAAACATCTCCAGTCTCTTCAAGTCTTTTTTTTATCCTCTGTACTTGACGCTGAGACACTTCGAAGGTTTCTGCCACATCAGCAGTGGATCTGGTTTTCAGCCTCTTGATAATCAAGACTAGTCTCAGGGTGAAACTTAGGCATTTTTGCAGAGGTCTAGTTGCATTTGATGTGAAGGACTAGTGTACTGGGGTTCTTTTTATACACACCTGAGACCTAATTGGTCCATTATTAGTCACAAGTGAAGCTCATATGACAAGGCGACAACACTTATGTCTTCACAAAAATGGACTCAATGGGCTTTACAAAGCTGGGAATATTAGAATACTTTCTGACAGTTTCGTTTTGCACTGAAACATTATTACAAAAGCTGTTGGGATTAAAACATGCCATTTCTTGAAAAGAAATCTTGATTAGAAATATATTTCAGTGACACTTCAAGTCAATTTGTACACAAGCGACAGGACTTTTGTCAGGGACTGTATTACATGCTGTATTATGACCATGTAAACACTGTGTAAATAATGTGTGTGCACTTATACAGCATGCACAAAAACTACATTTGAAATAGTATAAAACGTGTTTGCAAAACTGTTCTGTGTGTGTGTGTGTGTGTGTGTGTGTGTGTGTATGTATGCATATATATATATATATATATATATATATATATATATATATATATATATATATATATATATATATATATATATATATATATATACATACATACATACATACAGTGTCATGAATTCATTTCAACAGCATTTCTATAAGATGAGCACAGCTGACTGTTTTCAACTTTTGTGCCGTCCTGCATCAGCAGAGTGAATACCATTACGATGAATATGAATGCTAGTTAAAGCTTCTCTCTCCAGGTATTATTATTAGACCTCCTTGAGAGACAATCCGAGCATGTTTGTTTGTTTTTCATGGCTCTCTGCGAGACCAGAATACCAAATATACATTTTAAACCAATCAAGCGCTTTGTATCTGCATGCCGTAACAGCCGTAGGCTCTCATTTTTGCTGCATTCTCTGTATGGTAAATTATTGCTTTGTTTACAATCGGCTCCCGCTTAGCCCACAGCCATCTATCTTGGGCACCTTATTGCACTTATTTGCAATATGATAACAACTTAAGCTCAATTTTCACAGCTTTAACTAGACCTGCTGGGAATATGTTTGTTCTCGGTGCCCTGACTGGAAGATGTCCCCATCACTCCAACTCCATATTACTGTCACGTAAAAAGCGTGGCAATGTAATTATTCCATATGAATTATACCATGCAGCAGTAAATGATTGAGGAGGCAAAATTAGCTCCTCAAGGTAATTGAAGCCTTCCGACTAGATAAATTGCCCAAAGTTTGAGATTGTCCTTGTTTTAATTTCAGAGCATATCATTTCGCAAGACCCATTGACAACTATTTAGTGGAGGCGAGAGTTTAGAGTAGACAATTGGCTCAGTCGGACTGTTGGCGGCTTCAAAAGAAATCCTGAGCAATTTCACCATTCACTCTCCACCATTGTTTTGAGATATTATTCTGTTGCCGCAGTACTGCAAATGTTAACTAACCGAGAATCGCACTCCAGCTTCAAATGTATTTGGCCGTTTGACTCTCCAGCAAGAGATCAAATGCAAATTATCTCAAAAAAGAAAAAAAAAAACGGCGTTAAGCATAGTTAATTGTCCCCAGGGAGATTCAGATATTAAATAACAGCGCAACATTGCTGAAATGAGCAGCAGAACACATCCAATTCATGGTGAAAATGTTACTTTTTTTTTTTTCTTTCCAGTGGGCGAAAGAGAAAGTCTGTCCCTAATGTATGCTTAGTTTGAGGGGTCGAGGTGCAACTGTGATGAACGTATTATCATCTAAATCAGCGTTTATGTTTAATGGCAGGATTCCGTGTCTAAAAGTGTCATTTAACTGGCATTTCTCTGCCACTCGGATTGAGTTTGATTTTCATACACAGTGCTTTTACGCATCTGGTATGATTGGAATTACCATTGTTTCACTCATTGGCTCACGTTCTGTAGGTTCATTTGTGTTCTTGGCAGGTTTGGTTTTATCAGGGGTGTAAAACTCATCCTGATCAGAGAAAATGTGAGAATGCCGGCTAAAATTTGAATGGTTTGTTGAAGTAATTTCTTCAAAAACTGATTACATCAGGACAGAAGTGTTAAGATGCACAAATTTCTTCTCCAGGTTTTTTTAAGTCATTTTTGATGGTGAAATTTGAGTCTCTATTTTTATTTTAACTGAACTGCACCAAACAAGCAGGCTGAAAACCATTTTTTCATTTCACTTCCAAGCAAGTTCTGGTTAATTTTGGCTGAAATATGCATGCAACAGACCATATACATTTATAATAATTAACAGAACATGATGTCAGTAGATGCAACCATTAAAAAGGACAACATTTTTTAAACATACCTGTTTTTTCCTCACTGTACACTCTCAGAAATAAAGGTACAGGAGCTGTCGTAGGGGCTGTACCTTTTCAAAAGATGCATATTTGTATCCACAGTGGTACCTAAAAGGCGCATATTAGTACCTTTTAAAAAGGTACTGCCCCAGTGACAGCTCCTGTACCTTTATTTCTGAGAGTGTAGTTGTAACGTTTTTCCATTTTAGTTTAATATGAGTTGATCTTTTTGCTGCAGATTCTCATTTTTGTATGTGACAGAGTAAGTTTTGGCGTGGTTCTGACTTCTTTACATATTTTAGAAACTTCAAAAGTTCACAAATTATAAAAATACCACCACAACCCACCAAAAAAGGACACTGTTTTAAATGTTGAGTGAGCTCCGTCACAAAATATATACTTTGTGTGCTTTGTGTTAGGGATGTGCTGATCAGGTTTTTTTGCCCTTGAATTTGAGTCCGAGTAATTTGATTTGAGTATCTACCGATACCGAAACCTGATCCGATACTTCTATAATGCATAAAAAAAGAATAAAAATAAAGAGGTCCAACTCTTATGTATGCATGTATGTGTATATATATGTATATATATATATATATATATATATATATATATATATATATATATATATATATATATATATATATATATATATATATATTAACATGTATATGTTTTCATTATTTTTTAGCTTTGCTGTATATATATTTATATCGAGAGGTAACGTCCAATTCTGATTGAGTCTGAAGCTGTGTCTGAAATCGGGCCCAGTTTTTAAACACATGATCAGTTGGTTTTATTGTAAGAGTTAAATGTTTTTTTTTTTGTGAAGAACAAACTAACCAGGAGAACCAAAACTAGAATTGTGAACACACCATTAATGTCCACTTAATTTTTTTCCTCTCTCTCTTTGGCCTTTATAAACATGTTTCTTTTTGGTGCTGCTGGGATCATAATCCAATTGTGTGTCCTTAAACAAGATAAAGTTTTAAGTGTCCTTTTAAGGAGGAAAATGGACCACAACTGCACTTGAAGTCTCTGAATTAATCAGCCCAGGGAATACATGCCTGTGGCGACATCTCTCCAGAATTGTTTTATGTTGCTGTTTTTGCATTTTGTGACACTTTCAAAGTGAAATGTCCAGTGAATGATGCTCAGTTAAAGACTTTTTTATTCCTAAGGCTATGGTTGTGTTTTCAACACTTTCTTTGGCTAGCAGTTTTGCTTATGTTAACCTTGAACGCTCATAGTAGTAATAGGCCCTCCCGGAATCTGCGCGCTCAGAATTCCGCAGACTTTCCGCAGATTTTTAGCCCATCATTAATTCTGTTTATTTACTTGTGTTAATGTGTGTAAATCTACATTTATTCAGTTTTTAAATTAATTTCAGTAATATTATTGAACAATGTGAAAATGTTCATCTGATTTATATACTATGCAATTTGTACTGTCTTGTTTTCTGTCTTTTACTAGATAAATTATTTGACAAACTTGCTTTATTTACCAAATAAAGTGAATTTAATTGGATTTAACTTTTACCAAAATTATCAGCAAAAATAGCAAAAATGTTTGCAGATACCTTCTGGCCCTATATATGTGATTTTAGATAATGTTAGTAATGATTCATCACAACCACGCAATGAATATGTTTTCATATAATATTTCACAATGTTGACGTATACTATTCTGACGTGCAAAGGCAAAAGACTGCAACTTTGTTTATGACGGAAATGAGTTATTGATATTTTTGGGACAATGAAGACCACCTTTATTATGTGGATAGGAATCTTAAGTCAATACCATTGTTTTTTCATGAAAATAATGTCTCGTCTTAACAGTAAAAGCCCAAGCGAAACCAAGGCCAAACACTGTAACACCAGTTACCGCTCTTTGACCTTTGGTATTGGTTTTGGTATGCTCCAATTAAGTGACGGTTCTGCTTTTGTTCAGCTGTGTGTCACTGTTACGGTGAGCAACCTGGAGTTACGATATTCTGCCTGTCATACTAACTGTCATAAATAGGCTAACAAGCTGTTAAATTTAAAGCACTGCAAACAAGCAAACACTATAAATTGCGAGCGAAAAATATCTTAAATAATCTCAGTTATTTTTTTCCTCATAATTCGTGTTTTTTTTATTTAGTTCAGTCGGGGGCTATTAGTTGCACTAAGTTAGTTGACTGGAATGTCGTGACAGTGTTAGCATTGTAGCATGATCACACACAAAATCAGTACAGTTCGCAGTTAAAAACATTTCCTGGAACCCAATAAAATCCACTGCAAGTGATGTTGACAGAGATGTTTAATCCACAAGAATATTGATCATTATTCCAACCTGTTGCCATTCACATCAGTCCAGTCGTTTTTTTTAGGCTAGCCTGAGTTATTTTTGTGAATGAATTATTTTTTAAATGAATCCTGAGAGTTAATTCATTGACCTATTCAAAAATACAACCGTTGCTTTGTTACTGCATAAACGTCTTAGGACAGTGCCTTAGCACCAGTTGCATATTTTTCTTTTTAATATTATTATTTGAAACATTATTCATTTAAAAAAGGAAATAATAAAGGTAAAGATAAGAAAATTTTATTTAAATTACAAATATTGTGCCTCAATCGAAAAAGTAACTGCAGTCTAAGTGGAAGAGAGAATGCAAGAGAATGTTAAGGTGTATGCCACTCTAAAAAAGTTTAGAAAACACTCATATACAGTCTAGATAACTAGGTCATACCTATGATATTGAAAATTAAGTCAAAATAAATGCAGAAGTAGCATATAAAATAGCATATAAAATTAAGGGAAAATATTGTAATACTGTAAACAATTACTTTCACATTACAGAAACTAATTATCAATAATTTATTACATTTTGGAAGTAATTTGCAAATGCAACCAAAGCACAGAATAGCAATAAGTAAATGGCTGTAAGTAACTGCCAATCACACAAAGTAAATAGCATGATTAGTTACTAAAAGTGTTGCTGCTTTTTGTAAATGTTGATCAGCAATATTGATCATGTGGAAGTTACGGCTTTTTGTCTGGGCATGACTTCTCACCTTTTGTACAAAGGCAGAGGACAGTAACTTCAAAATATGGGTCAAAGGTCAAGTTTGAGCTCACGATTTTTTTATGTAAATAAATGTCATTACTAAAACACTTAATTGCCAATATTCCAATGTCTGGTCAACAAAAAAAATCTTTGCAGTCATTTTTCTCAATAGCAAGTATTTTACCTTTGTAGGGCAGTATTGTTTACATTTTGTCCTAAAAGTTAGCCTCTTATGCTCACTAAGGCTGCACTTACTAAAAAAAAAAAATGTAAAACACCTTACCAGTTTTAAATTTTGTATTTGAACACATTTTTTTCCAATTTAATTTATTCCTCTGAAGGGGAAAGCTTAATTTCCTTTGAGTATACAATTTGATTGTACAAAAGAACAGTGGTGATGAAAATTTTTGATGTTCAAAACTGTAAATTGTCTTTTGATAAATCTTATGCACCATTGCTAAATAAAACTTTTAATAATAATAAAAAAAATCTGATTGACCTCAAACCTATTGAGTAGTGTAAGATACAGATATGCAAATAATACCATGGTACTTTGAAACTGCTCTACTTAAAGTATTCTTTATTATTTAAAATGAGCTTTTGGGTGACAACTTAATTGTTTTATGTTCAATTCAATCCATTTAAATTTGCAAAACTATTAAGTTAACTTAATTCCTTCATGTTGTCCCAACACAAATTGATTATTATTGTTATTTTTTAAAAATCACCATGATATTATGGCCTGTTTTAAAGCCATGCTAATACCATTATCGTTGTAAGTCTATAATAAGTGTCTCAATTCAATTCAATTCAGCTTTATGTGTATAGCGCTTTTACAATGTCGATTGTGTCAAAGCAGCTTCACATAAATGGTCATAGTAACTGGATCAGGGTAGTTCAGCTTTTAGTGTTTAAGTTCAGTTCAGTGTGGTTTAAAATCATTACTGAGAGTCCAAACACTGAAGAGCAAATTCATTGATGCGTAGCTCTACCGATCCTGAACCATGCAAGCCAGTGGCGACTGCGGAGAGGGAAACAAAACTTCACCGATAGGAGAGTGAAGAAAAAAAACATTGAGGGAAACCAGACTCAGTTCGGCACGACCATTTTTATTTCTCCGCTGGCCAAAAGTCTTGTGCAGAGTCTCCTGCAACGCAAATATTAATTTCAAAAACACAGCAAAATCTCACTCCAAAATCTGCTATCTTCTATACTAACATGCTTTCCCTGCCATCCTGTGTCAATAGAAACAAGAAAATCTCTTAATGTCCGCAAAACAGATTCATAATCCTATAGAAGGTGATCCCTCTCGCTGCAGTTTTAAAAGACACGGACCCCCTGATGGATCTTCTCTCATCTGCCCTGTTTTGTTCCTCCCCTTGTACTCATTCATCTGCTGGCGAAAATGAAGCCACCGTTAATTTTTCATGAAAATATCAATTAGGTCCTGTAATAGAGAGTTTGCATGCGCCGCCCAGGAGGGATCGGCCATCCTCCATGCAATCATCCCAAATTTGGCCCCGTGCTCCGCTTATACCCTTCATCCCCAGCTTTCCTCCACCCCGAGAGTCGTACTCTCCTAATTAGTCACCACGAAGAGACGAGGCTCTATTAGGACCAGTGATGAATCATTATCTTCCGTAATTGGCCCTCCAGTCCCCCAGGGGGTGCCCTGCTCCAGACTGCCCAGCTGGAGGTGCCTATCCTGCCACGGCATGAAACTGCAGCTGGAGAGTGAGCCAAACTTCTTTTTTTTTCTTTCTTATTTTCCATCGCAAAGCCTCCATTAATAATCCTGAACCTCAGCTCATACTAATAGGTTCATATTAATCATTGTTTGGGTGATGCGGTTCTGTAATTGAGAGCCGCCTTAAGAAGATTAATTTGGTGTAATATTCATCACAGAGGGGAAGAGAGTTATTGGTATTCATTATGACGGCGATGTTGCCACAGCAATTTTGCAAAGGCGGGGAACGCTTTGTGAATGCAGCCTTGCAAAATGATAAACAACTCGTTTATGATTCCGTATTGCCATAAGACCACAATTTGGATTTCCATATAGTGCAAGTGAGAGATCTTTTCTTTGTCTCTTCAAGAGGGGATCTCTGGTGGCCTCCGTGAACTGGTCGTATTTGGCAATGCTGTTATAAATAGGATTGTTTTTGCAATATTTATTACTAAGTTGAAATAAATTTAAATAAACTTTACTCAGTTTAACATTTATGTTTTAATTTTGAGCTTAAAAATTACTATTCATTTCAATTACATGGTTTTATCCTAAATTAATAAGTTCAACGTGATGCATATTTGTTTGTGTTTTGTTTGTGAAAACAAAACTTCACCTAAAAATGAATACTAGCATCATTTGTCCTCCCTCATTCCGAATCTGTGTTTTTCTTATCTAAACGTGTTATCCCTTTAAACCTTTTCACATTAAAAATAAGGGTATGAACACATGCAATGATAAAGTTTTTCTTTGTGTTTTGATGGAAAGGACAGACAACATTGTCAAAAACAATTCAGAAAATCCCCAAAATCAGTTTGCAGTTCTTACAATGTGAAACCCTGGAAATATTTGAGTTTTCAGGCACCCCAATATGCTGTTTTTGATTGAATGAATGGCTAAAATGCATTTTTTCCTCCTTGTGAAATATTTAATTGTATGAGATTTAAAGAAATTGGATTTATTGATGGCAGATATATGTATACATAGACAGGATTCTGATCCCAAACATCAAGCATCTCTAATTTCAAGATAACAGTGTTTATTATGAGCGGTGTCCGTCGCTTTGAAGTGTGACACGTTTTCAAGGAAGAAAAAAGGCGACAGTGGTTTCCCCGTTTGCAGAAACTTTCATTTTTATTAATAAAGGTGCAGTATGTAAGTTTGATACCCAGTGGTTAGGTATTGCATTCCTGGATCAAAACAAACGCTAGTGCAGGTTGCCAGATTGAGGACCAAGGCATCCACGCAACCTCACGGCAATTCGTAACTTTTTGATTTAGTGGCTAATTCGTATGAATTCGTACGATCTAATTCGTACAATTTAGCACGATTTGCTCATCACCCAATGACGGTTGGGGTTAGGGGTGGGGTTGTGTGCCACGCCTCCTTTTTTAAAATCATACATTTTCATACGACTGAACTCATACAAATTCGTACGAATTAGCCATTAAACTGACAAAATGTAAAATACTTACGTTTCCTCGTGAGATCAGGCTGCATCAAGCCTAAAGGCTAATTTAAGTCGAGTTCTATATAAAAGCAACGGTATGCTATGGAAGGAATATTCTCCATATTAATAGGAGTTTTTTGTTGTAACCAACACCTCAAATTAATATATTAGAATTTTTTCTATTTCTTGCAGCTGAACTACAGAAAACCGACAATGATCACCCCAGGTGCACCTCATGTGCTTTATTCAGTGTTAAATACTACCAATGTGAGTGTGCCATACTACTGAAAGTAGCAGCAGATAGTTCACCTCAGATCTTGGAAATAAAATAAACCATTTGAAATTGAACTTAAGAACTATGACACTATAGAACTGTGCACTTAGTTATTCAACATGTACATTTAATAATGTTAAAAAGGTTTAATATGTATTAATTAGATTATAAACCTTACCATTGGTTAAGTGAGTGCATATTCTGTGCTTCTGAATGGCTGTATTTAAATTTCTGCCGTGTTTCGTCTGGTGCAAACAGCCAAATTGCTTATCGGCGT
Source organism: Danio rerio (assembly GCF_052040795.2). NCBI lineage: Eukaryota > Metazoa > Chordata > Actinopteri > Cypriniformes > Danionidae > Danio > Danio rerio. The sequence goes on along the minus strand of NC_141043.1, from coordinate 36,254,270 downwards.
GAATCTCGTCATGTAGCGTGTTGTAAGGACACACAGTTAAAATGTAACCTGCTTGCCTAATGTTTACATTCGTAATTTTAATATTATTTTCTTATTGTTAACCCTAATGTGGAACTCAGAATCTGCTTCTCATGTTCACCTGAGGTCGCATCAGGCGCATACTTTAAAAGCCTTTCTGAATGAATAAATAAAATATGCGGTTTTCCAACAAAGCAAATCGCAGTGCTGAAATATAATTGGCTAAACTTGCATTGGGCGGGTTAAAAGAACCAAAACAAAGACATCGCTCTGGCATGGAATGCCCGTTTTCGAAGCAAAATATCTGACTTCAACATTGTTTTTCAGATAAACAAGAAGATTCACTTAGCATGTTTCTTAAATATCTGTAAACATATTATGGTATTTTTATGCTTAAGAAGAGTCAAAAACTTACATGCAGCACCTTTAATATCTCATGCTAGTTTTATTAGGAAGTTGAAATTTTATTCTGTTAAACACATGGAAACTGCTTTATTTGTTAATATTTTATGTCATATTCTAATTATTACACAGATGTCTTTTAGATGTCTTATAGAATCATTAAACAATTCCAATACATTTATCTTAATTTAGCTCTGACTGGTTTTTGGATGTATGGTTTTGAGTATGTTTTGTCAGTAGCCCTGAACTGACGTTTGTTTTGAATGATGTGTTTTCAGCTCAGGGAGAAGCATATGCGAACATCATCTTTATCATCGTGTGACCTTTAACTCAGGCATGAATATGAATGTGCAGGTTAGACAGCAAGATATATTCTCTGAAATATTTGGCTTTTATTGAAACAATCTTTCTTATTTTAATCAATATGGGTTTAATCTTTTTCTTCTACAACTAACTTGGTGCTGTTTCTAGACCTGGTCCCGTTCCATTGAATAATTGGTGGTTTTGACCCTGAAAATTGCTACTTTACTAAAACTGGAACCCACTTTCCATTGTGTTTGCTTCTATTGTTTTTGTTCCAGTGGGCACAGTAAATGCTGAAAATGGAATGGTTTACAAACATGAAAACAACAAAACATTTGCATTTACTTTATACAATATACTTGTACTATGCTCTCTATGAAAAATTAGCTTAACAAATTTGAGTTGTACACCAAAATGGGTCGTCTTGTCATTGACTCATTTATATCAGGGTGTTACTTTATATATCACAGATGCTGTGACGTATTTCTTATGATTGCATTTTAAATCCACAGTAACAGCTTTTTTTCTTCACTTTTCTGACTTAAAATGTGACTCCCGTATCATGGTGACTTAATTTGTATTCTTTATGTCTTTTTATTTATTTACTCTGATGTGGATGATGGCTTTCATAGGAAACATCTGAAAACTAAAACAAAGAACTGGCCAAAGTATTCACACACATATATATATATTTCTATTTGTTGATGAAGCTGTAGAGAACTGCTTTTCAGCCTGCAACAGAAGACAAGTCTATAAATTAAGTCAACAACTTAGAAGAAAGCTGCATCTTCATGGCTGAGAGAGCATGGAAGCTCTTGGCTCTCGTGCTCAGCAGCAAAATGAAGATGTCATTTGAGACAAACTGGCTACTGTTGTGAGCTCTTAGCCCATCAGTTACATTGCCTTTGTGTGTGTTTGTGTGTGTGTGTCTGTGTGCGTGCGTGCTTGTGTGTGTGTGTGTGTGTGTGTGTGTGTGTATACATCCATGCACTTGTGCTACTGGAACACTGGTAAAGTAAATCCTGAATCGCTACTGACCCAGTCATTGTCTAGAGGTTGGGCTACTTTTGGAAAAGGCAATGGTGGCTTCTTAATTTTAACAACTTTATTCATCCATCAATAAAACCATCTACTCATTTGTTTAGGGGACCTAACCATCTGTTTACTTGCTTTGATCCATCCATCTATGCATTTGCTGGTCTGGATCTGTCCTTTAATCCATTTGCTGGTCTGGATCGTTCCATTCATCCAGCCTACTAACAGTCCTATGGCCTGGATCTGCCTATACATCCTTCTATTCTTCCATCCATCTATTTGATGTTCTGGATCTGTCCGTCCGTCTGTCCGTCCGTCCATCCATCAATCCATCCATCCATCCATCCATCCATCCATTTATTTGCTGATCTGGATCTGTCCGTCTACCCTTCCATCCATCCATCCATTGACTGAGCCACCCTCATCCTTCATTAAACCCAACAGTGTTTTCAAAAGTGATCCAAAAAACGAAAACCCCTCGCGGTTGCCTGATTTTTACCACGTTTTTAGATTTTATCATATACCACTTCTTTATTTAAATGTATTTTTTGGCTTTTGTTTTTGTCGTACCTGCTTTCTGGAACCGTTCTTTGTCGGACTCAAACACCATTGTCGCGGTCAACTTTGCTCCACGTCACAAGTCCACCGACGTTGTCACGAGTGGGGGAGAATCACACAATGCAAAAAATCCAAGTGCAGCAATGTATTATAACAAAGACTAAGGTTTCCAATAAGACAAAGTTTTCCAAAAAAGACAAAGGTTTTCAAAACTTGCACAGAACTATAAGCAGGATGCAAATCTAGTCCAAATGAGAGAACAGGCAAAAATCCAAAAACGAGTAATACAAAACACAGGGTAGGAGTGCTAAAGAAAACAAACACAAAACAGGAATCCAAGAATTATCAAAATACAAAAACTAGATGACCAAACAAACATACCAGACATAAGGAGCTAACAAAATCTTAAGGCAACTAAAACAGAGAACAAGATGGTTCAGGACTAAATTAACAAAACACGAAACAGCTGTAACATAACACAATCAGTAATACAAAGGATTATGGGAAATAAAGTGAAACTACAAAACAAACTAGTGTCCTCAAGTGTCCAAACTAGGGCACTGCAACATGTGTGACAGACGTACATGGCGAGCCACTGGAAAAACTGGTAACAGCGGAAAAGTCATCCACACTGAGGTGTGTGGTCAGCAGATAAGCATGAAAAGAAACAGCATCATACAACCCTGTAGTGTTTGTTGTAAAGATAAAATGCAGCCATACATACCTCTTGCTACATAATTTGCGATCTCCAGAAATGTATATATAGGGCTACATTTTCAGAATGAGCCCATGTTGGATTCATCTGTTCATCCATTTGCTGGTCTAGATCTGTCTGTCCATTCTTCCATCCATCCATCTATTTGTTGGTCTGGATCTGTCCGTCCATCCTTTCATTCATTCGTCGATTTCCTGGTTTGGATTTATCTCTCCATACTTTTATCCATGCAGTTATTTGCTGGTCTGAATGAATCCATCCATCCATCCATCCATCCATCCATCCATCCATCCATCCATCCATCCATCCATCCATCCATCCATCCATCCATCCATCCATCCATCCATCCATCCATCCATCCATCCATCCGTTTACTTGTGCTGATGTTTCATCCATCACAAAAAAAGTAAATTTAGAAACGGAATGTTCTTCTTCAGAGACCTCTGTAGGCCTTGCTAAGCAATTTTTCCTCCTACACTAAGCAACTTTCTTCATTGACTGGATGGCAAGAACAAATGTGCACCCTTTTTAAAAATTCTTTGTTCTTTGTTCCGTCTACATTTCTAAATCTCTGACAGGGATAGCTGAAACAATAACTGGTGGATTTTCTCTGTAGCGTTGCTTAAAAAAATAATAACCTTTGAAATGTCAGCTATGATAAATGAGACCTCTCAAAATTTGTCAGGAGTAGTGAGTGCATTTATTTTTTACATATTATGCAAGTTTTTGCATATTACAGAGGGAAATTTGACACGTAGCTGTTAGAAACACTGTAGCTTCAGGCATCTCGTCTGTGTTGGTGCTTATTAATGAAACTGATTCATAAATAAATGATCATAGGTTTTTGTAATGCTTCCTTAATAAGCTTTTCAGCAGGAATTTATATGTAGTTTAGCACAGCCACCAACATGACATTAAAATGGTACATGAGTGTTTAGTCTAAATATTTACCCACAATCTTAAAACCTTTAACTCAGTAAGTGAATTTTAATCCTAATGTCTATCAACCTCTAGTTACAATTATGCTAAAGGCATAGTTCACCCAAAAACAAAAATTTACAGTTCATTCGCTTTTGAGATTTAAATATAAACACATACAGACAATTCCAAATCAATGCTATCTTATGAAGTGAAACGATCTGTCTTTGCAAGAAATTGAACATTATTTACAATATTGCTTTTAATCCACAGCTTGAGCACAAGTTCTTGCTTTGTCTTCTTATGCTCCTAGGGCTTGGAATGAGCTACAAAATCAGCTTGACCTTGACACTTCCGACAATGACTTTTAAATATCTTCTGTACAACGTCTAAAAGGATACTTGTAATTGTTTTTATAATTGGTGATTTTGTAATTTTATGGTAATGTTTTTTTGTGATTTTTGTGTGAAACTTTGTGCTGCCTGCCATCTTGACCATGTCTCACTTAGAGAAGAGACAGTACTGTCTCAATGTGATCTCCTGGCTAAATAAAGGAAATAATAAAACTTCCAGTTCCTTGATGTCAAATGCACCAGCATACTCAAACATTTTTGCAATACTATTAGCTTCCATTATTACCTTTTTTCATATTAACGGTTTAACTCTTTGACATGCATCATCACACCAGTGTGATCAGTCTTAGCTGGTCACTGGAGCATTTGATCAAACCAGTGTGTTTATTTCAGTACGTCATGTGATCAGCTGCCAAATTCAAACCTGCTTTCACGTGATGGCTCAGGCTGCAGATGTCCATGCTGTCTGTCATAAATAACAATTTATCACATTAATAAGCATAAACTTGATGTGTTGCTATGGTAACTTTAAAGCGACATATTCTTAGTAGTGGTCACTTTAAAAACCACAGGCATGAGGGTCAGCGGGAGTATTTATAAAGCATGTGTGTAAGGGTTAATCCATTTGTCTAGAAGCAGCTAAAACAGTGGTGCCAAAACTCAGTTCTGAAGGGCCAGTGTCCTGGATAGTTTAGCACCAATCTCAATTAGTCTAGCTAACCAAGCTCTTGGGTGTACTAGAAACCTCCTTGAGTAAGGTGTAATTTGAAGCAAGTTAATTTATTTGAAGCTACACTCACCAGGACACAGACCCTCCAGGACAGTTTGTGCACCCCTGGTTTAGAAGATTGCACCTGCAGCAGTTTTACGCCTGAGTTTCCAGTTGCATGATGATGTATATGTAACAGTGCGCTCAGACGCAAGTTAATTATCAGTAATGGCTGCTAGCGTAATAGCCTCGTCTTGGACAATCACAAGTAAAAACCTTATTTTTATTCATGTATGCCCAATTATACATTGTCAAGCAACTGAAAGATCATGCTCACTAAACTTGTGCGTAAACTTATTAAACATAAACTTGTTTGCTTATAAAAAAAATTGTCATAATAATAATAAAAATAATTCCTTACATTTATATAGCACTTTTCTGGACACTCAAAACGCTTTGCACATTTTTTGGAGGGAATCTCCTCATCCACCACCAGTGTGCAGCATCCACACCACACACCAGCTGGTTGATGGAGAGTAATGAAGCCAGTTTTGATATGGTTGGGGAGGCCATGATGGACAGATGCTAGTGGGCAAATTTGGGCAGGATGCCAAGGTTAAACCTTTAATCTTTTTCAAAGGACATCCTGGGATTTTTAACAACTACAAAGAATCAGGACCTCGGTTTAACATCTCATCCCAAAGATGACGCTCACTGAGTCCTCATCAATATACTGGGGCGTTAGGACCCACAGAGACTGCAAGTTCAGCACCCCCTGCTGGTCTCACTAATACCTCTTCCGGCAGCAACCTAGCTTTCCCATGTGGTCTCCCATGGTTGTTGCTAGATCAGATACATTCGCGGCCGGAAGTTAATGAGAATTATTTATTAAATTTCCTATTTATTGTATTTTATTAACGTCTACCCTCACCCCAACCCGAAACCCAACCATCACACTAAGGTAAAAACAGTAGTTGTACCATGTATTATTTAGGTTATCTATTAAATTACCCAATTAATTGTATTTTAATGCCTACTCCCACCCCAACCCTAAACCCAACAGTCACAGTATTGTAAAAATATGTATGATTGTTTTACAGTGTCAAAAAAATGCTGCTATATTAATGTGCAAATCGCTCTTCTGGCTAGCCGCATATCCGATCTAGACTTTACCGTCTCCCATCCAGGCGCTGCCATGCTTAGCTTCAGTGTACGACCATGTGAGTTGCAGAGAGCTAGCTGCTGGGTCAAATTGTAAACATTGGTCACACTTTACAATAAGGTTCATTAGTTAATGTTAATTAATGCATTTACTAATGGGAACAAACAATGAACAATACCTTTACTACTGTATTTGTTCATGTTAGTTAACATTAGTTAATGAAAATACGCTAGTTCATTGTTAGTTCATGTTAACTCATGGTGCATTAACTAATGTTAACAAGCATGAACTTGGATGTTAATAATGCATTAGTAAATGTTCAATTATGATTAATAAATGCTCTACATGTGTTGTTCATGATTAGTTTATGTTAGTAAATGCATTAACTAATGAACCTTATTGTAAAGTGTTACCAAAATATTGTTACATTTCTTGCACACACTGATCATTTTACTTCATGTCTTCATTTAAACATCAGTGTATCATCAGGATACTATTGACTTGCATTATACAAACACCAAGGATCTCGGAAGCAGATAAAAATCTTCTTTAATGTTCTACTGAAGAACAAAACTACATTTCCTACACCTTCACTGGCCTAAGAGTGAGTAAATTAACTGTGTGATTTCATTTTTGGATGAACTATCCCTTTAAGACCAGCACTACTCTCTTCTAATGTCCCCCACAGCACCAAAACCAATGCACATTCATTCTCTAAAATACTGATGACATTTGGCATGCGGGTCTGGATTAGGTGATCTCTCTAGGGAGCGTCTGAGATCGCTGGCAGCCTTGGTCAACATCGATCCAGTATTACCCAAAATCTGTCTGGACTCATTCATGCATTTCTGTTTATTCTACATATATACAGGCTTCTTCGTGGCTGTTTCCAATAAATAAGAATACTTGCTTCTTTGAAAGGCTGTTTAAGAAGCCATTAGAGGGAAGAAAATTGCAATAAATGGGGAGTTATTCAGTAATGAGCTCATGAGTGAAGCGCTCTAGAGTTCTTATTAATGACGGCTGGTCACAGACACTTAATTCAAAAACATTAGCTCTAATTCATTTGTTAATATTTATTAGAGTGGGCTGTAAAAGAGGAATGGTTTGGAGAGTTGTAATTAGGCTCGGGCTGAAAACGACTCTTAGTGACTTTCTGGCTCACTGGCAACTCCTCGGCAAGTTCATAAATGAAGCTGGGGTCAGTGGGAAAGAGCAGGGGAACTGACCCAGATCAGACCCCTGCAGACACATGGATGTTCAATATCAACACAGGGCCTGGATAAAGGAGAGACAAGGATTCTGATAATAAGAGCTGGATTTAAAAAGCAGCTTTAATTAGAGAAGGGCTGTAATGCCATCTTGATCGAATACCTTCAGTTGTATGATTGTTTTAATTATAAAAGAATCACCAAAGCCCTACAAGGTGCACATGTAAAATAGTAAGGTCCATTGTAGCGCCCCTTGTTGCACTTTACTTTAGAATATGGCAAATAATGTTTTTTAAAGATGCCTGCCAAGTCTGAATATAATTAGTTAAGGCCCAATCCCAATTCTACCCCTTAGCCCGTCCTATTACCCCGACCCCGTGTTTTGCGTGTTCACATAAAGGGTTAGGGGTGTCACAATTTTCTTTAGCTTTAAGGTATATAGGGCTAAGGGCAAGGGCTAGATACCCCTTGAAATAAAGAGAGCTAAATTTCGCTATCTATAATCCCTAATAATAACTCCTGTAGAGCAGTCACACAACATACTTTCACATCTGACACTTGATGACACTCGAATCCCCTGTCAGAAAAGTCTAGTGGCTGGGAATGATCTTTTTACAGTGTCTGGTATAATGTTAATGTTGTTTTTGTTTGTTTATGTAGATGAATATGAACACATATGATCTTAATGCCATAATATATCATTATGATTACATGATATTGTTATCTTCGGTGATTTCCTGAAGATAAATACCAAAGAAATACAGCAACTGGAATAACTACAGCAGTCGCCATTGTTGATGTGATATGAAGTACGAGCTCGCAATGACATATGATGACGAGCAGTGCTAAATTTGTATATTGCAAGGTCCTGGAACAGTTCGGGGTAACAGATCCAGGATGTTATCAGAGGAGGAAGATGTGTCGCGCATGAAAGAAAAGAGGGTTAGGGAGTTGCAGAAGTGAAAAGGGTGGTAATTGGGGGTGTCGTGGAAAGGGATCGTGGTCGAAAGTAAAGAGGTTTGGGGTGGCGTGGAAGAAAGTAAAGAGCGTGGCAGGGTGAGGTTGCGTTTGAGAAGGGGGACTGGTAAAACGATGTGCTGGATCAGATTCACACAAATCCAACACAAATGAAGCCGTAGTGACGAGTGTGGGTTGTTGTAGTGCTGTCCCATTTCTTAAGGGTAAAATCTGAGGCCCTTCCCCTTTACACTCTGTTTCAAAGGGCAAGGGAATGGGGTAGGGAAAAAAAAAGAATTGCAATTGGGCCTAAATACAACAACTACCAACTGCTAAGCAAACAACCAAACAAACAGTAATAATACTTTTTATATATGACAATTTTAAGTAGCATAACTTTTCTGTTTAAATGTAAATATTAAAATATCAATTATTTTTGTGTTTGCTGATAATGGTTGGTTTTTAATATTCTCATTGATAAAATAGCTGGTTATTGTTAAATGTATATTTATTGTTGATTTTTATTGATTTGATTTGAAGTATGTCACTTTTGTTTTTCTGTATTCATCATTTTTCCTTAGAAAAGACTGTGTAAGAGGGTTTTTCAAAAGTTTGATCCCATGGTTCCCTAAATTTGAAAATCCTGCTGCAATGGCCTTTGTGAATGTTATATTAAAAACTTATATATTTATAAAGTTTTTATTCTTTTATTAATAAAAATTTCAAAAGTATTTTTATATTACATTGCAACTTTTCATTCAACAAAGCATTCTTTATAATAGAAAAAATATTCTACTATAATATAATATAATATAATATAATATAATATAATATAATATAATATAATATAATATAATATAATACAATATAATATAATATGTAGTACGTGCAGCGCAGTGGGTAGAACAATCACCTTACAGCAAGAAGGTCTCTGGTTTGTTGGCGTTTCTTTGTGGAGTTTGAATGTTCTCTACGTGTTTGTGTGGGTGTTCTCCGGGTGCTCCGATTTCCCCCACAACTTCAAAGACATGCGGTCAATTGGGTAAGATAAAATTGTCCATAGTGTACATGTGTGAATGGGAGTTTTAGGGTGTTTCCCAGTGGTGGGTTGCAGCTGGAAGGGCATGCACTGCGTAAAACAAAGGCTGGATAAATCAGCGGTTCATTCTACTGTGGCGACCCCAGAGTGATAAAGGGACTAAGCCGAAAAAAAATGAATGAATGAATGAATAAGAGAAAATGACCCTCCTGTGAAATTAAATTTCTTTTCAAATATTTCCCAAGTGATGTTTAACAGAGCCAGGATATTTTCACAGAATTTCCTTTCATTATTTTTATTTCTAATTTCTTTTGGCTGGAATAAAAGCAGTTTTGAAGTTTTCAAAATATATATTTTAAGATCAATATTATTATCCCTCTTTAGAAATATATACGTTTTCAACTGGCTACAGAACAAACCACTGTTGTTTAATAACTTGCCTGGTTAACCTAATTAAACCTGTTAAGCCTTAAACTGCACTTTAAGCTGAATACTGGTATCCTGCAAAATAATTAGAAAAAATATATTCTGTCAACATGGCAAAGACAAATTAAATTTGTTATTATAACTGCTTTGTTTAAAAATGTGTTGAAAAAAAACAACAACTTCTTTCTGCTAAACATCACTTGGGAAATCTAAAAGAAATAGCTCTAATAATATTACCCTCAACTGTATAAAGGGTCAAGAATATAAAAAATATTTTTTTAACCAATATTTATCAGCAGCGGGAAGCCGAGGCACAGATAACGCTAACAGAAAGTGAAGAGAAGAGAGAAGAGCGCTGGTGTTCAGTGACGGCTCTGGCTGTGGGGGTTCTGTCCCCTCAGTGAAGAGCAGCAGTCACAGCCATCAGCACAGTCATAGTGAGGAGCACAGGGGACACACGTCTCCTCTAATCATTGCACAGACACACTCAGAAAAACACACACTTACTTCTGCTTGTTTACACTGGCTGGTTAGTTGCTTGCAAAAGCACATTTAAAAGAATGTTTGGCTAAAGTGGTGTGATTTATGAGCATTACTTGACTGGACTGAAAGGGATATTATTCACCCAGAAATTACAATTTTTCATAATTTTCTCACCTTTTATTTCAAATCTTCATGAGTTTCTTTTTTTCTGCTGAACACACAATTTATTTTGAAAAATGTTTGAAACCGGTAACCTTTGACTTCCATAGTATCTGTTTTTTTCTATACTTTGGAAGTCAGCGGTTACAGATTTTCAACATTCTGCAAAATATCTTCCTTTGTGTTTAACAGAAGAATGCAACCCATAAAGGTTTGGAACCACTCAGAGTGAGTAAACAGTCATTTTAGGTAAACTATCACTTTAAGTTTATGTAATGTCAGTCTGAGGCATTAGGAAAAAGACACAAATGTGCAGTTTAGAAGTTGTTACTGTTCAACTTTTGTTAACAATATACACTTTTTTTTAAAAGCTTCAAATACTACTCAAGGACAAACATGCATGTCATAAGAATGGAACAGATAACGCATCAAAAGCTGGTTGGTTTTTTACAATTTCTTTTATAGAAAATCCTAAAACTACTATTGAAATAAATTGGTGTTAAATAATATTTTTTTTTTCCACTTAAAGCTCACAATAAAGTTACACTAGTTAATGTATTAATATAATATAATATAATATAATATAATATAATATAATATAATATAATATAATATAATATAATATAATACAACATAATATAATATAATATAATATAATATAATATAATATAATATAATATAATACAATATAATATAATATAATATAATATAATATAACATAACATAATATAATATAATATAATATAATATAATATAATATAATATAATATAATATAATACAATATAATATAATATAATATAATATAATATAATATAATATAATATAATATAATATAATTTAATATAATATAATATAGGGCGACGCAGTGGCGCAGTACCTAGTGCTGTTGCCTCCCAACAAGAAGATAACTGGAGTTTCGGCTGGGTCAGTTGGCATTTCTGTGTGGAGTTTGCATGTTCTCCCTGTGTTCGTGTAGGTTTCCTCTGGGTGCTCCCGTTTTTCCCACAAGTCCAAAGACTAAGGGACTAAGCTGAAAAGATAATGAATGAAAGAATGAAGATAAGATAACATAACATGAACCAATCATGAACAATACTTAGCATTTATTAATCATAGTTCAACATGTACTAATGCATTATTATATCCAAATTCCTACTTGTTAACATTAGTTAAAGCACTGTGAATCAACAGAGGCTAACAATGAATAACTTTATTTCTATTAACTAAGAATATGAAAAATACAGTGATAAATTACTGTAATAATTGTCACTTAAAAATAGTTTAGATATTATAATTAGAGGTCCTATGTACAGTAGGTAATATAAGCGATATAATATTCCTTACAAATATAAATAACATCATATAAATGTTAAATTAGCATGTTAAAATACTACAATTGTTAATAAAGTTCTTTTTAATCAACAAAATTATACAAATTTTATTACTTTTATGATTGCTTTTTGCTGAGGAAAGCATTTATTTTATTTTATTTTTGTATCTAAAGGGAATACTTTCATGACACAACTTCAGCGTTCATCATATTATCACAAGAATTGTATTCAACCAACCATTATGTTTTTTTCTGCCCTAATATGAAGTAAAAAAATAATCACAGAAATCATTGTTTCTTTCTGAAGCCATAAACCGTAATATCTTAAGAAATGCATGACTCCATCCAATAGCAATCCTGCTAAGTAATGGTCACTCTCCCCATTCATTATTAGAGAAAGGCTTTTTTTGCTTGTGTTTTTATATTATTTTAAATCATCTTAAAAATGAAATTGATATGTCTTAAGTATTTTTTATAGTAAATATCTCATCAAAACAAATACGATATGATTACAGGATGTTTTATAGAGCAAGGAAAATATTTTTGTTTTTCGATTGGTTACATACGGAACAAACCACTGTTGTCAAATGACTTTTGTACAGTGTAAAACCCAACAGTCAGTCTACTCATTTGAAAAGAGTTTTGAACTTTTGTTAATTGAATACCTCATTACTTCAACTCAAATGGAGTTAGTTCACAGAACTCATATAGATAATTGTTTTAACTCAAATGGTTTGTTGCAACTGGTTTCCTCAAACGGTTTGAGTTGCCTTAACTTACTGCGTTTTACAGTGTAGTATTTTGCAAAATAGCCAGTAAAATATGATGTACAAGGCAAAGAAAAAATAAAGTATTTATTAGAAAATTTATTACTAAATATTGTTTTTAAAATCTCTTTATTAAACTGCACAAAAAAATCACAGGAGGGCTAATAATTTAGTCTTCAACTCCATGTCCTAATTCACATTCTCAAATAAGCCTTTTTATCTGCACATTTCTCTCATCAGCCAGCATTGTATTTTCTAACACATCAGCTTTTCTGCTTTTCGCTTTCAGCAATCCTCCTAAATGGCTACAATTGAATCATCAAATCAGACTAAATGACTGAGCATTAATGCTTTTGTTTAAAGCTAGTCATAATTAGCATTTTGGCTAATTGTGTCTGCAGGGAAACATGAGGTTAACAGAGGCAAAAGACCCCTTCGTTCAGATTTAACTCTTCTTGCACAGAGGCTGAAATCAGTGTAGCGTTATAGACAGAAAGATAATCACTTATCTCTTAAGGAAATGAAGACTCGAGGGCTTTTTTCTTCATCACTTCTCTTTCCTTGTGTATTTAGCGTATCAGTCCTTCTTAAGAAATTCATCTCTGCCCTTGGTCTCATGCCAGTCGGTAATGACTATGATGGAACATGCGGAGCTTTGCCGCTTTATTTCTGGATGTAACCTGGTGTGAAGGGCACTGACCAAACAGATATGGAAGCTTATGCTGCTAATTACTGAAGCACACGATGCCTGGAGCTCATTAACTCTGAAAGAAACTCACGAAATCACATTCACACATAGCCTGTAAAATACCAGTAGCAGATCAACTACAAGTGACTTACAGTATGTGACACTGAACAGCTTGCAGAGTGTTTTTTTTCTTTCCACCCTAATTTTGTAATATATATATTCTGCATAAAAATGGATTTAATAAAAATTACTAAAAAAATGGAGAATAATGATGTAATAAATATGATTCTTGTAAGATAAAATACTGTTTTGTTGTAAAAATACATTAAAATAAGTAATACAATTATGAATTAATAAAAAAAATATGTTATTCACTATTTTATTAAAATAAATACATAAATAACAGTTTAAATTACACAAAATCAATACAAAATAGTCAAAATCTATAATAAAATATATTTAAATAATTAAATTATTGTTTCAATGAAGAGATAAATACCATGCAATGCAACTTGATAGAAACAAAAGTTAACACGTAATATTCTTGACCCATTCTGAATGCATATAATACTGTAAATTCGGTGTATAAGCACAGTATTCTAAAAATGATTAATAATGGTGCTGTGGTGTATATTTATTTATTTATTTTATTTAGCATTAGTGTGATTTTTAGTAAATCATCAGACAAAAAAAGAATTAATAATCAGACAAATTGCAAAAACGAAAAAAAGACGAGGTTTTGAAGAGATTGCAGTTAAAAACTGGTAGCTATGTAAATTAAAGCAGGAAAATCAGCGTCATTCAAGCATAGAAAGACAATACAGAGTCATGCTTCATTTTGTTTATGAGTTTTATATATATTTGAACTCTTTAAAAAACTAAATGCCTTTGCTTGCTAACATCATTTCAATCATTTTTTTTTTAAGTTCATGTTGTGAGGTAGTTGGTACCAGGCGGGGGTCTCCTTTGTCATCCTAAATCGACATCTCAGCGCCCTGCTCTGCCTTTTCCACAGATCACAGGAAAAACAGTAATGAAAAGTGAACAAATGAAATCAAATAAAACAGGGTCACACATCACTATAAGGGCAGCAAATGGTCACTGGCATGGAAGTAATCTTTTTTTCTTCTTGTGTTTCCTCAGAAAAATGGGAAAAAGCCATCAGCTCTAGACTCACAAAGAGAGGGGTGAAAAAGCAAGTTGTTATTTTGCCCGAAGCGCAGCTAACTGCATCAACAAAAAAAATAAATAATAAAAAAGTACGGTCTTCGCAGAGCGCTGTGTGACAGAGGAAAGCCAGTCATTTTAATAAAAAAGGACGGTTCTTTTGTGGGGAAAAAAGTGCTGAGCCCTTTGCATTCAGTACAGGCAGAAAAACGTTTAAATAACCTGATTTTTATTCTATCTGATATGTGGTTATGTGCGCTGGTGCTTTAAGAGCATGGAAATCAGGGTCTCCTCCAAGTGATCTCCACCAGAGTTTGAAGTACAAATGCTGAATTTACTTAACCTCTTGACAAATATGCATATATCTTCCATTATTTCAGCCTCATTTCCATAAAAATTCATCATAAAGACATCAGGAAGTGTTTTTAATTAAGTGCGCTGTCAAATTAGCATGCGTTTTTTTGTCCTTGACAAGTTAGTTATAGTTTAAAATGACAGTATCTATCAAGACTCTTTACATTTCAGGAAGAAAAAAAAACCCATCAGTTTGTTTGTCACGTCGATGAAGTTGTGTATATCTCTATTATATTTAAGGAAATAATCACTTGCGATATAGGCTTGTGTTTTACAGTAACGCATCCTGACAGTTGGCAGTGATGGGCTTTGAAGCAAATCAGAGAAATTTGCTTTTGCTAGAAATCATGCAAGACGTGGAAACATCCTAAATTGACCGTTGTAATCGAATTGCTTAAAATGTTTAAAGATCCACGTCTCTGTGAAAAACTGCAAGGCTTGTGTGGGGGGTTGTTGAAGCCTGTGTCTCTTCAGTTCAATTGTTTAATGCACACACAGTATTATATGCAATACACACAATCTGATAATGATAGTTGTGAATTATTAAGCTGCGGCTATTGTATCACATTTTTGCTGATTTATTGAGAAATTGATTAGCCTGAGGGTTTGATTACACGTGTCAATTAAAGGATTACCTTGAGTCAGATGTAATGAATCTTAAAGCAAGTGAAGGGAAAAAATTGAATGAATCAAAAACATTTTAATATCATAATTTCCCTGTGGTTTTTACTTATAGTTTGAATTCGTTTCAAACTTAATTTTTTTTTTGTAATTAGTATTTCTTTATTTATTTGACTGTGATGGGCTAACTTTAAAATATTCTAAAAGTTGATACCAAAATATAAACGACGTATAATTGATAAAATCTGGTTCACAGGAGATAATTAGGCCTAGAAAACAATTAAAAATTGTAACATAGAGATTAAGTAGTCAAATTAATTGCACATTATTATTAGCAATTACTCAAAGTAAATTTATAGTCGTCATTGAGATGAGAAATGGATCAAATAAACATACGATAAGTAGCCCTATAAAGATTTGTTGTGCATAAAATATAGTCAATGGTAGCCGATACAATTTTGTTATCAGCATTCTTCAATTCTAAAGAATGAAAATTAAATGGGTTTGAAGCACAAGGGGAAATATTTAATTACAAACGTTTTGGGTCGACTATCTCTTTAAATTGTTTTCAGATATTGATATTATCAGTGGTGGAAAGAGTACTGAAAAACCATACTCAAGTAAAAGTACCATTACTTGCCTAAAAATGTAGTGCAAGTAGAGTAAAAGTATCTGCTGTAAATTTTACTCAAAGTATGAGTAAAAAGTAGCCCTTTTAAAAAGACTCATGAGTAGTGAGTATGACGCTGTGAAAAGCTGATGCGTTTACATGTAATTTGTGGATGTGTGTAAACGTAACATTCTATATTGCATGTAGTTATTGCCCAGAGGCACACAACGTCATAGGACGTTAATATTAGGTTAGATTTAGGTTGTAATGTCAAGTGACCAAAATTGAATGCCTAGCCAGCGTCTAAGGACAATGTTATTTTGATGTCTAATAACAACGTTAAACGTTGATTTTAGGTTGTGTTAGAAAGTGATCAAAATCCTATGTCGAGCCAACATCTTAAACCAATATCCTATTGACATCAAATACTGATATTGATTTTAGACGTCTTCTTGGACACTTTTAATACTTCCAAACAGTTTTCTGCATTTATAAATCATCCATGTCTTGAGGTAGTTCATTATGAGGTGATTTACCTTCTATGTATGATTTGATTGGACAGGAATTACAGGACTGATTTTTCTAATCCCCATAGACAAGAAAAAATAGTAGTGACTGGAGGTTGAAGGAAAGTAGTGGAGTAAAAGTACAGATACAGCACTAAAAATGTACTCAAGTAAGGGTAAAAGTACACATTTTTAAAACTACTCAGTAAATTACAATTCCTGAGAAAATTTAATTAATTACAGTAATTTGAGTATTTGTAATTAGTGACTTTACACCACTGGTTATTATGCAAATATATTTTTTTCTAGTATAAAATACTTTATATAAAAACCAAAACTATACCCTAAGAAATAAAGGTACGAAACATTTTTACAGGCACACTTTTGTACCTAAAAGGTACACTTTTGTACTTTTTAGGTGCTTAAATGTACTTTGAAGGTACAAATGTGGACCTTTAAAGTGTTCCTTTAGAAAGGGCAATACACCAATAATAGCTTTTGTACCATTATTTTTAAGTAAATAGGTGGTGGTAAATAAAATAAGTCCAAATACATTGATTTGTGCAAACAATTGATTCATTGAGGAAGTAAATGGCTGTTTTTATTAATGGCCCATTAAATCATTGGTTCAAGTGACTCATTCAAATCTTGGATTCATTCAGAAACAAAACCACAGCTGTGTGTTGATCTGAGACATATAACGTTTCTGCTATGGCTTAAATATATTTGAATTCTCGCACTGTTCCCTGGTGTATGTAAAATGTAACACGATATTCACAACAAGTAATTAATAATGTAATAATACAAATAAATTGATCATTCAAATAAGTCAAAAATAAGTATAATAATCTTATAATTGTTGTTGTAAAATGAAAAATAATGTTTTGCAGTATAAAATATTGCAATATGTAACAGTATTATGCATTAACATTTACAATCATGCGAATAACATTTTAATTACTGTAACACAACCAATTCAATAAAAAATAAGCCAAAATCAATGTTAAAAATGTATTTAAATAAGTAAATGAAAGTGAAGAGATAAAAAAGGTGGCAAAATGTAACACAATATCTTATTTATTGAACTGTTACGTGAACTCAATTACACTCTTCCTGTTTTTGACCAATTTATGTGATATTGGTCATATCATATGACAAAACTTGTACTGAACCAATTATGGAAAAAATATTTTAATAATAATAATACTCTTATTTTTTTGTGCAAATTATATGTTCCGTCTTCTCCACCATGCACTTATTGTGTGTTAAAAAATGTACACATTGATTTTATTATTTCAAATAATATAGATGGATCAATATGATTAAAAATAATATAGATCCATCTGTGTCAAAAATAATATAGATGGATCAATCCTCTTTACAATCCTCTTTACAATCCATCTACATGATTTCTAATCATATCGATCCATCTGTATTATTATAAATAATATAGATGGATCTTATAAAAGGATTTATCTTACGTTGTGTATGGAAATTAACCAAACCGGGCAGAGTTTTGCTGTCCTGTGTATAGGCCAGTATCTCATCCCACTTGTAATATTGAAATGTTTGCTTTGTGTGTTTCAGAGAGGCAGGTTCTTCTGGATCCAAAGCGGTGCCCAGAGAAACATTCATCAGCTGCTGTTCTCCAAGGACAGGATGATGCACTCCAAAGCCAATTAGGTGCATTGAGCAGAACGTAAACCATGAGCAAAAGTGTGTTTACACCTCACCTTTGCTCCAGTAGTGTAAGTAGTCTCAGATACTGGCCCTCACATGATGAATCACACCTCGCCTTCATCTTCAACACTTTTAATGTTCAACCGGCTCTCTTTCTATTCCCTTCCCATTGAAATATGGCTTTTCCACAAACCGTTGCTCTCCCCTCAGAATTGAACAAATGAAGAGTCAGCATTCGCAGGTTAATACAATATCAAAGTATGACAAATTGTTCAAAGGCAAGCCAGGCCGGAACGCATCTGCATAAAAGCTGACTGGCAGTAGACCGGCAGCTTTTTGATACTATATCTTCAGACTGACAATCCCGGTGGACTTTAATGCATTTTTTTGCATAGCATTATCACCGCACTTTTGGCAACCTTTTTCATGCACGCAGATGAAATGTGGTGCAATTATGGAGCTTTTTGTAGAGATGGACCAATAACCTGGCATGAGTGTTAGTCTGTGGTTGTTTTTTTTCTCTCTGCCCTATGGTCTGAAAGTGAAGGTTCGCAAGATGTTTATCTTAGTATTGTTGAAGGCAATGCCATCATCCTAGTTGTGTTGAAGGCAACAGCGTCATCCCTGTGACATGGCAAAACCCCTGTGGGTTGAAAAGTTGATGTATTGAAGTAGATAGAGCAGTTATAGCCATAGGAAAATATGGTTGCTATGGGGCTTGTAATGTGGAGCATCTTACCCTGTCATTTTTCTGAGGTTGACGTGTGGTGTATAATTGATTTTGTCACTAGTGTGAGTGGATGTTTTATTCCCAGGCACACAGATTTTTAACTCGCGTAATATAGTTTTGTAATGTGAAGACCTCAGTAATCATTTTGTAATGATTGTTGGACTTTCAGTGCTCAGCATAACTGAGTACACCCTATTTAAAAAAAAAAAATTCTCCATTTCTCAGTAAATATAGGCAATATATTTTGGTGCATTTAAACAGAACAGATTTATTAAACATACATATTTATTCAAATAATATTTTAGTCACTAAACATATTTAGAAAATGAAAGATAATACAATTAAATTCAAGCAAAATATCAAGCAAGATATTTTGTTAGATCACACTCTCCATCCCTGATAAATAAGATCTAGCCCCAGATGCAGATCCTGTCAGAAAATGTCTGTTATTTCTGGGTATTCAGACAACAAGCCAGCAGAGCCACATAATACCTAAACCTGTTAACCAGTACTGAATTAACAATCTCCTATCAATAAAGGCGTCGACTGAGAAAGCCAGAGAAGAGCAGAAGCAGGAGATGAAGTAATGATGATAAAGAAAGAGCAGAGTTATTGAATAATCTTAGTTGCGTATAATTCAATGCTCCGACCAGACCAGGATAAAACCAAAAAGTGTTATTATACCACAAGCAACAGCAATGGAAAATTACTGATTTACAACATTGTCCAAAGACAATACAGACCTTTAAATAGGGAAAATAATCTCCTATTCTTGAAAACAAGTGTCGCTTGAATCCATACAGTCATAAAATTATAACAATATGGGAAAAAAGGAAGTAATAATAAAGCCATGATTACAGGAAAATAGTAATAATAAAATATAAAATAATAATCAAATCATTAACTAATGATCAATAAAATGGTAATTAAATGGCTAATGATCATTTGATTAAATAAAATAATTAAATGAAGAATAAATGAATACAAAAAAAATAATTAACATTAAAACACAACAAAAATGAATGGTTGCTTTCTTAAAACAACACACACAAACGCTTGCTACAAGGATTCTCAGATCCTTATTTAGATTCTTCAATTTAAAAGTGAAAGAAAATGTTTACAGTATTTCATATAATTTTTTTTTTCTTTTAGAGGAAAGTCTTAAATATAAAATATAAATATAAAAAATATATATATATTTAATTTTAAGGTTAGTATTATTAGCTATCTTAAGAAAATATTTGTATTGATTGGCTACAGGACAAACCACCGTTGTCCAAAGACTTGCCTAATTAATCTAAGTTACCTATTTAACACACACTCAAACACACACTAAAAATCTATTTACTAATGTATCACTACTAATAATAACAATAATAATAAAAATATAAATGTAATTAAACATGAATGTAATTATAACATGTGATCCTGCTTATCATAATCATACCACATTATTATTTTAAACCTACTTCCAGAATCTCCACATATGATCACTGCCGTTACGATTCCACTAATTGATTTCCAGATATCCTACATCACATACTGTGTCAGATAAGGCCAATTAGAGCTCGTTTTGGCCCAGACCTCGCTGTCGTCCCCTGTTATTGAACACTACGGCGGCAGGTGTCAAGGTGAGTAATATCAGGCTGCTGTGCTCCTCCAGGAAGGGGGTCTCGCACAATGTGTCCCCCAGAGAGTCGCCCCGCTCCCCTGAGCCGCACCACAGGCTCTGTTAAATGTCAGACATCTCCACAGTAGAAGCCTTAATATCAGACAGCAGGACTGGGACAAAAGATCAACTCGGAGTGCTATGAAAGGATAATAACTATTGTAGCTAAAAATGCTTGCTTTTCGGCTCTAATGAGACGGAGAGTACAGCTTTAAAGCTCACGGTTAAGGCCTAATTAATCATTCTTCGTGGCAGTCTCCCGCGGATATCCATTAGAGTTTTATTTCAGAAGCCACCATGCCTTCAATGGCACTTCAATTGTTTTGGAGGGTTTTATATTAACCTGAGTGTAGATTGATTGCTTGGGGTATGAATAGAAAGCATGCGGAGATGGATAATGTGCCGCCATTGTGCGATACGAAGTGCACAAAAGTCTTGCACGAGTCATGCAGGCTTGTGCATCTATTTTGAGTGCATTGTGACTGTATCATGGCCGTGTTTGTTGTCTGACATTTGGAAGCGGTATAATTTTGCTGCAGCTAGCTGAGGGTTAGCGCAGATATGAATCTAACACATTAGCTTTGTCTGAAACTGCACACTGGATTGTGTATTTGGGTTGAAATTTGCTTCACGGTCATTTAAGTAAGTGGGTTATAGTGCAAAACAAAAACTATTTAGATATCAGACATCATTTTTGATATTTGTTTAGCAGTGCAGGACATTTTGGTCATTTATGTAAGGATAACAAAGTAAACTGTAAACGTATCAAACACACAAAGATAAACTGTAACATATTGTATCCAAAAATTCAGCCTAGGTTTGAGATGACAAATTGACAAAGTGAGCTCCCGAGCAAACTGACCATGCTAGAAACATTGACCATATGGAGATACACTCACTGGCCACTTTATTAGGTACACCTTACTGGTACCTGGTTGGACCCCTTTTGCCTTCAGAACTGCCTTAATCCTTTGTAGCATAGATTGAACAAGGTACTGGTATTATTCCTCAGAGATTTTGGTCCATATTGACTTGATAGCATCACACAGTTGCTGCAGATTTGTCACCATGATGTGAATCTCCCGTTCCACCACATCCCAAAGGTGCTCTATTGGATTGAGATCTGGTGAGTGTGGAGGCCATTTGAGTTCAGTGAACTCATTGTCATGTTTAAGAAACCAGTCTGAGATGATTCGCGCTTTATGACATGGTGCGTTATCCTGCTGGAAGCAGCCATCAAAAGATGGGTAGACTGTGGTCATAAAGGGATAACCATGGTCAGCAACAATACTCGGGTAGGCTGTGGTGTTGACACAATTCTCAATTGGTACTAATGGGCCCAAAGTGTGCCAAGGAAATACCCCCACACCATTACACCACCACCACTAGCCTGAACTGTTGATAAAGTAGGATGGAGCCATGCTTTCATGTTGTTGACGCCAAATTTTGACCCTACCACCCGTATGTTGCAATAGAAATCGAGATTCATCAGACCAGACAACATTTTTTCAATCTTCTATTGTCCAGTTTTGGTGAACTTATATAAATTTTAGCCTCAGTTTCCTGTTCTTAGTTGACAGGAGTGGCACCCGGTGTGGTCTTCTGCTGTTGTAGCCCATCTGTCTTAAGGTTGGACGTGTTGTGCATTCAGAAATGCTCTTCTGCATACCTTGATTGTAATGAGTGGTTATTTGATTTACTCTTGCTCAAACCAGTCTGGCCATTCAGTGATCATAGATTCTGTAGGTGAGGCAAACATACTCAAATACAATGACTAAAATGTTTTTTTTTCCACCTTTTTTTTTTTTTTTAATAAGGTTTATTTTGCAAATGTCCCTGGCACAAGGCGGAACAGTCCTCGAACTCCTCCTGGAACAGTCTGGGCCCCAAAGGATCCAGTAGTTGTTTGGAAATGAAGGACTGCATTTGTGAGAGCCTTTGAATTGGAACATCATGCATTCATCACACTTTTGAATACGGGGTACAAAAGATGTTGTGTTGGTGACATGCAACTGTAATGTGGTCCAGACCTGTCTGGAACTACTTCAGCTGCATGTTTCCCTGCAAAATATTTGCACAGTCAGAATCAAGCATTTAAAAGCACTTTAGTATAAGTTGGGCTAGTCAGTGTAAATAATGATTCATTAGCTGCCATTTTGCTTATACAGTGTTTTCAAAATAACATTAAGATAAATAAATACATAGTGTTCTTCAATACATGTTTTGTGTTTATCGATTTTGATTAGGATATCCAGCTGTTTCGATATTCAAATAAGTTCAAATATTTTTAATTAATGCTTTGCAAAAATGAATCAGATCCAAAATTTATAAAAATGTTATGACATAATATGTGTGTGTGTGTGTACTGCGCATATTTAATATGTATACATAGATACACATGCATGCATACATTTGAGAAACTGTTTATTTATATTTAGATATAAAATATATATGACTATGATACAAATGATATATAAATTTAAATATCTGTGTAACAAAATAGTTTTGTATAGTTTTGTTTTTTCATATACTGTATGTGTGTGAATCACATATACATAACATATATATCACATGCGTATATTATTAGATATTTCCACACACTGTATACATATATTAAAGCTTCTGGTCAGTCACTTGGATTTAGTGGAGATATATAAAAAATCGTCTAAAGCCTAATCACACTGAACACGTTTTTCTGCAGTGAGAGGTGCCTTTTTCAAATGGTTTTCTATTGACAGCGATTGTTTTGCGTTTTGTTTATGCACCACAATGCTTCATGTTCTATGCTGCACCTCATATTTTTTTGAAAAACGTCAACTCAATTCAAAAAAAGCACCCAACGTCATTTGCACCAGCACCAAGACCATTGATAAAGTGGTTGCCTAGCGACATAAAAAGCACAGCACACTACTCTTTTTTTTTTTTTTTTTTTAAACAAAAAAGTCAACAAAAACGGAGTGTGATGCACCTTGTGCTTTCTGAACTGAAAAGCATGTTCTGTTTAATATCTATCTATCTATCTATCTATCTATCTATCTATCTATCTATCTATCTATCTATCTATCTATCTATCTATCTATCTATCTATCTATCTATCTATCTATCTATCTATCTATCTATCTATCTATCTATCTATCTATCTATCTATCTATCTCTCTATCTATCTATCTATCTATCTATCTATCTATCTATATATCTATATATATATATATATACACTAGATATCTCATATGAACCCTGAGCATGCGTCAATTGTGCAGCCAAATTTGTACATACCCTGCACATTTTTTCAGAGCTTGTAAGCAAGCAAGTCTTTCTTCTGTTCAACACCAAATTTGAAGAATTTGGAAAAGCATTTTTTATCCTACAGTACTATGCAAGTAATGGCTACCAGATTCTAACATTCTTCAAAATATCTTTGATGTTTAAGAAAGATCTCTTAAAGGTTTCGAGAAACTTGAAGAAGAGTATGCTGCATTTTTTTATATTGTGGTGAACTATCCCTTTAATCTCTATCCTATTGTCTGTGAGGTGAGAAACCGCAGTGAAGGGAGCTCATGCCCTCTGTCACATCCAGCGGCCTCCACTGAGCACCCTTGACGAGTTCATTCTGGCATAAATGAAATGCGCCGAACGTAAACAGTCTGTTAATTTTCCCCGCTGGCTCGCGGAGGAGATCTCCATCACGGCTGGATGTTCGGCCTCTAGCTGCGCCGCGGGTGGAAATGGCCAAGAGAGGCGGCCGCCCCCGCTGCGTTCTTTACAGGAGGCATGCATGCAGATTTACCATGTTTAATGAAGGCTAATTGTTCGCGAGGGGATGACAAACACTCTGCTGCGCTGTGCTATGCTGTGTTGTCTAATATGAGCAGGCTCCCTGAGTTCAGCTGTCATTCTGGTCTTACCGCTCACAGCGATGGCCTCTCGCTGCCTGCTCATCTCTGCTGCCCATCACACATGGTGTGTATTCGCTTGCTATGCTCTCTGACTTTTCTAATTAGAACAAATGGATAAAATAAATCTTCTGATGCTGCAGTTAGTAAAGTGAGGCTTCAAACTTTTTGATATTGAAGTATTATATATAATATATACAGTGGTGTAAAGTAACTAATTACAAATACTCAAATTACTGTAATAGAGTAGTTTTTCTCAGGAATTGTAGTTTAGATGAATTTTGGTCACCTGATGTCACAACCTAAATCTAACCTAATATTAATGTCCTATGATGTTGTGTGCCTGCTGGGCAAGAACTAGATGCCCTACAGAATGTTACGTGTACACACACATTACATGTTACATGTAAGTGCATCAGCTTTTTACAATACCAATACCAAGGACTATAGAGTAGGAAAGTGTAACTGTCAATATGGCGAATGAAGATCCGTCTTTTAGTACAGGAGCTAATCAGCAATCATTATATGGTGAATAAAGCCCGCCTTCTAGTACATTAGCCAATCAGTGAGCGCTACAGAATTACAATTTTTTCAGGGGAGGGGCTCGGACCATACGTGCGTTACTGCAGATTTTGTGTCATACGTACATTTAAAAATGCAACTAAAGACACAGTTGTTGTTTAATTTTATTGATTATTGGTAATAACCGTAAGCTTGGCAAATAATTTTAGAGAATGCCGAGCATACTGCCTGAGAGGCATTTCAATGATGGCCGCCGAGTAAAATGACTTGCCTTAAAGGGACTTTGGTAATACTCACTACTCTTGAGTACTTTTGAAAGGTATACTTTATACTCATAGTATGAGTTATTTTTACAACAGATATTTTCACTCTACTTGCACTACATTTTAAAACAAATAATGGTATTTTTAATTGAGTATGATTTTTCAGTATTCTTTCTACTTTCTATTTTATCATGATTTATTATATTTCCACAGGGTTTTTCCATGTCTCTATATGTCCCATGTATTTCCAATGAATTAATACAATTTTTAATTTTAATTGATTTTATTAATACTTTTTTTTAATTATTACTTTGCTTTGTATCACCTTATTTACTTGGCATGTTGTCTAAAACCAAAAGCAAAAAAGCTAAAAAAATTAAATTAGGAAGAAATGTTATCATTTATGTAAAGAACAAAAGCAACACAACTATAAATCACACATACACATGGTTGTTTTTGTGAATTGTGGGGAGATTACATAGGTTTCCATTGTTTTATATTGTAAAACTGTATATTTCTATTGCTCTAACCCCACAAGAAACTGTACAGTTTTACTTTCTAAAAAAAATAACATTTTGTTTGATTTATAAGCTTTTTGAGAGAAGAGTACATCATCAATGTCCTCATAATTCAGTTCAGTTCAGTTACCTTTATTTTGTCATTTAAAACATCACAGTAGATCTAATGCAGAATAAAATGCCGTTACATCGACACTAAGCAAAAACAGAAAACACTATAAAAACCTATGTCCTCATTATTCACCACCACCTTCGGGGTTTCCGCAGGGTCTTGATAAATCAATGTCATTCAGATGTTAAAGGCCCTTAAAAAGTATTAAAAAGTCTTAAATACTATTTTGCAAGGTATTCAATTTGAGAAAATTTTTTATTATGCAACATAGGGTTGTATTTTAAAGTTTGCCTGAATTAAATCTGTGAATATCAAGATGCTGTGTAGTTTATAAAATCAATAAAATCCTGCTAGATTTCACATCATGCTGCTTTGTTTACTGCATTAACCAAGCCAACACCGTTATTTCTGCAGTTCTATAGGTGCCAACCTGTGGAATTAACTAGATTTAATAGATTTTTATTCAGTACATGAATAATGTTTTAATTTTGGATTAGTTTCTTACATTAATATTTAGTAAATATACTGTAAGTTAAAATCTCGCCAGTGTTTTCAGTTGAAACCAAAAGTGTTTATAAGGTCTTAAATGTATGGAAAGAGTCTTAAAAGGTATTGAATTTCACTGTCTGATTCCTGTATATACTCAGTTCTTAAAATACCTGTGTCATTATATAGATGTGTGTCCTGATATGTCACAAAAACACACACACACATACACATACTGCAAGTAGCTTGTTTCATTTTAACATAAAAATGTCTGCAACTCTGAATGATGACTGGACATTATTTCACCATATTGACCTACAAAACGTTTGTTTCTATATCACGTTAGTCTTATTTTAATTAATTTACAGGACTAATATAAACATCTTTGCCAAAGCAATTTTCCAACAACATATTATGCTGATTTAGTTAATTTGCACAGTTTTTACATTAAACCGTGACCTTTAGAGGTTTCAAAATCCATTCCTCTTTTACATTTTTTGCTAACTCTCTCATCACCTCTGTGCATACGTCAGTGAAAACCTTTGCTCTGGGCAGATGGAGAAATGGTGTGCAGGTATTGTACGTCTTGGATTAACACCTCAGACCTTATTAATGCAAATCCACTTTCTACTGTACATAGAGGAAGAAAATAGACTGGATATAGCTCAGCTGGGTCCGCATCAAGCTGTTGGTTCAGGGTTTGGGTGGGCACATATGCCAATCAAATGCATTTTGCACTGTACATAATGTGACGATAGAGGGTTCGAGACAAAGAGAGCAGAAAATGGCCTGTTTACTGAATGGGTTGAAGGGTGATGTTTAGTAGGCCTGAAGCTGTTTAATGAGTGACATTAGCCACCTTTGTTTGCGTAACATAATCAGACTCAGGCTTTGATTACATTAGACAATGATTATTATAGCTGTTTGTTTGATTGCTTGTTCCCGGTGTTCTAAATGTCGAACGCACACCGAGATGATGTTAAAAAAAGCCCTTACTGATTT
The DNA here is from genome assembly GCF_052040795.2 of Danio rerio. Taxonomy (NCBI): domain Eukaryota; kingdom Metazoa; phylum Chordata; class Actinopteri; order Cypriniformes; family Danionidae; genus Danio; species Danio rerio. The sequence goes on along the minus strand of NC_141043.1, from coordinate 36,226,903 downwards.
GAATCATTTGAATATATAGAAATTCAAATGATGTTGCAAAGAGTGAAACCTTACTTTAGCTTTGATGCAATTGAATCCAGTTGTTCTTTAAATGTCATTTTGTTTCACACATAATACTCTTGTATGCTTTAAAAATGTGAAAGTACTTTCATGAGTCACAAAAACAAGACAATTAAAGAAAATTAAAACTGCATGTGATTTTTATATACCTGTAAATCATATTTCTTATGTTTTGAAATGTCAAATAACTTACAATACCAAAACAAGAGTGTAATATTGTTCATCAATCATCATTTTGTCAGGGTTTTGCCACTCTGGTCTTGTAAATTCTTGTTTCAGTGGCAGAGCTCGGACACTAGCTCTGTCTTGTCCTGTTTCTGTCATTGTGTGTCTTTGTGTGCGCTCGCGCTGTCGTGGGTGTACGTAGAGTGTGCGCGCTCCTGTTTGATGCGGCCATGTGGGCTCTGCGTGCCTCGGACGCGCGCGCTCTTGTACTCGTGTTTGTGTTTTCGTCTGTCTGCAGCGTGGTGTTTCACTCCCAGCGTCTCAGTCTAGTTGGTTTTGGTTTTGGTCGGCGCTGGGATGAAACATGTACGCTGCGTGTGTGAGTGTTTTCATTCATCGTGTACTTGCGTCTTGCATTCAGTCTTCTGTTGGTGTTGTGTTTAGTACGTGGTGCGTGTTTACATGCACCGCGTGCTTGTGTCATGAACATGCGGTTAATGAGTTATTTCATTGGCTGCGTCTTCTAGTCTTGTTTTATGTGAGCGCATGGCTTGTGATGTCTCTTTGTGTCATGTGCTCTCCCGTCTATTGTCAAGTCCCACCCTCCTTGTTACCCCATTATTAGTTAATTATGTTAATCTGTTTGTGTAAATTTATGTCTACATAAAATCTCCTCATGTCTGCTGTCCTGTGCCAGTTCGTCGTCGATTTTTCTTTGTCCTGCTGTGTCCAGCCCTGCCTTGTCTTGCCAACCCAGCCAAGTTTGTTTGTCTATTCGTTTTATTAGTGTTTTTCCCCCTCGGGGTTGTTTATTTTGCCTTTTATTTGATTTTATTATGAATAAATAACCTTTCACTCTGCATTTGTGTCCTCGCTCCTCTTCCCCACCTCAAACCTTGACACATTTAGCATTAGAGATATATTCATGGAAAAATATATAAACACTCCAGCAGCCATTTACTTGGACTACACCTCCCGCCATGTCTTGCATTTCACAGCTGAAACTGTTTACATTCACACCAGTTTACACTGACACACACACAGCTGCTGATCAATGACACTGATTACACACACTGTATAAACATCAGTCGCATTCACAGCATGGCTCAGTATTTTTCATCTGTTATAGTGCATTCCCATCTGACATGAATGAAGTGTTAATGACGTGATTCGAACGAATGAAAAAGCATGGATTGAGTATTTTGGGTATTTGATGCACATAACACGTCATGCAAATTAATCGTTTTAATTGAGGAATCTAATTACATGCAGATAGCATTATTTATAATGCCTTCCTTGTTCCTGCATCTGGTCTTGGCTTGTTTCTGATTTTTGTGATTATGTTGGCTTGAGAAAGCCAACATACTGTTATGTATACCACTCCCTTAGGCCGTTCATGCTACAAGACCCAAATTTGGTCAAAAGGTATCTTCTGCATTCAAGATGTATGCTATATCTTTCATGCCAATCAAACTTATTGTTTTTTAATTAAAAAAATGTAATATTACATTTTAATAATACGGGCATATAAAAAAAATTATACAAGCCCCAAATTGGGCAGATTTTGTATAAATATATATCTTTTACAGTTTATCAGACTAGTTTTCCAAAAAATATTTTAAGCAGTATTTTTTTGACTTTAAATCCATATTTTTTACTGATATGGTAAGTAACTTTTGCATGTTTCACACTTATTAAGCATTATATTTTAAAATAAATAAATAAATATTGCAAGCCATTTTTACATAATTTCCAAGTCCAGTCATAAACACTTTCATAAAGACATCTGGGTTGATTTTATCACTCATATTGGCAAAAACAGGCTAACCTAGCAATTTAAAAACAGCAATATCTCTACATCAGAACACCTGTGCAGTAAGCAAGTGATTTACATGTAAAGTCGATGCAAAACTGGGATTAGACATCCGAATTGTGCGAATTGTGGGTTTGAAATGCTTCAGACTGCAAAAGAAAGTGGGAGCAAACATCTAACAAACAGAGCAATGGAACAGACAGAAAAGAAATCAGCTTACAATGATGGTGATATGCTTCAAGGATGATGGTTGCTGGACATGACTGAATTGAAGGACGTTATTTGTGCTTTACATGTATAGCTGGTATTATGATGTGTGTCAAATCAATAAATGATTTCGCTTAACTATTTCCCTGCAGTTAACAAGAGAAAACGCTTTTCAGCCCTTGATGAGTTTTACAGCAACCTATGTTTTAGGTGTATTATGGTAGGGGAAGCCGTAACGCATGTCCTGACTGAGGTACACGATGTCAGATGCTCCAGAGAGTGAAATCTGAGAGAAAGTAAGATTGTGGATAAAAATAAGAGTTATACAACCTTCCTTTGGCCTAATCCCTACTTTAGATGTTGTCTTGACCAGAGACCACAATAAAGAAGTTTTATTTTTATGATTTGTGTCATTGTCGTTGTGTCAGATTGCACCCCTAACATAGTAGGCTACCTAATATGGTTGTTATGATCACCAGTGATCTAGTTGCTGTAGATAGTTAGTAAACATTCATTTCGCTAAAGAACTGGAAGGAGGATGGGGGGAGAAGGGGTTTGGGTGTTGTTGCGGACGGAATTGATGAGTGTTGGGGGTTGTCCCGGACAACAGTGAAGAGGGGGGTTGCTGTTGGTGGTGGTTGTGAGCCCTTAATATTATCTTTGGGGCCCTAATATTATCCCCCAAAATGCGCGGGCCCTTAGAATCGTCCTAACTATCCCCGGCGCCCCTGCATACAGGTAATCCAGAGTCGTGGTCAAAAGTCAGGCAGCAGACAGGAATAAACAATAAACCAAAGTGAGGTTCACGCACGACAAGGAAAAGTAAATGTGTCGTAATTTTCACTGTAAAGTTTAACAAGACTCCACAAAGATGTGTGCGCGCGTGTAATCAAACTGACACAGGAACAGCTGATCATAACAATGGTAAGTAAGATATCATATATAATATTCAAATTTCTGTAATTTTTATCCCAAATTTGCATTTTTATTTTTTATGCTTAAAAAAATACAATTGCTTAACCAAATATATTAAATTATAACTTTCATCTTCCTTTCTCCTCCATTGTAAAAATAAAGACAAGGTAATTTAGCATATATATATATATATATATATATATATATATATATATATATATATATATATATATATATATATATATATATATTTCAGCGAACTTCTATATTTTCTGTTTTCCTTCACAATGAATTTAGCTGATTTAAATTTCTTTTTCTCCATTTTTTTCTCCTTATTCCACAATTGTTCTGTTTATAAATATAATTCTGTCATGAAATTGCATGAAGCCTTGCTATTCTCATTTCCAATTAAACTGTCATGGCCCAAATAGTTCAAAATCACTTTCCTGGTTCAGGCTTCTCAAGTGAAGGCATCTCTGCATAGTCGGTTGGTTTCCAAGGCTTTTGCTGTGCATTCAGCCTCACAGTGCATAACTCACCTCTTAATACAAGCACTGGGGAGAGCTATGATATGTCACTGAACCTAATTTTCATCTATGCAGTAACGCTATGAACCATAATTTGATCGCGCCCATGCATTCTGCAAATTTGCAGCATTTTTCATTCTTGAGTGGTACATAAAGCGATTGAACTTACATGCCTCTGCTAATTTAATTCCATCATGCATGTTCTGTTTGCAAACGGCACCCAGACTGTGTGCTCTTATTAATAACAGCTGAGAATATGATGGGTATTTACATGCATTTGATTGGCTAAGAGCTGGAGAGGCCAGACCTAGTGTTGGAAATGGAAAATGAGATTCATGACAGGTTGTTCACAGCTCCGTATTGTAAAAACAACCACAGTATAGAGTTTGACATGAAACAACAATGTATTAAAGACTTTGTTATGCTGGACTTTCCTTGCCGTTGTTTCTTTTAAGAGGCCGGTGGCTAATCTATAAATGCATTTGTATATGGCATGTCACAAGGATTCCGCAAAACAATACATTTGATTTCTACACGAGAAGTGGCTGGATGAGAAAATACGCTGTAAATGCTCAGCACACCATGAATTTGTGTCATGCTTTTTCTTGGGGGCTGTTGAGAAAAGAGCATGCACGCACACATTCATTATGTCTTAACACATGGGTAAGCTTCATCCCCCTCAAGAAAGCCTTTTCCTTTCTCTATTGTATGGAATGGCCAAGATGGGCATTTAGAGTCCAAAAAAAAAAAGAGCTGCCAATGATGTATGTGTGTTCGCATGAGGCTCTCTTGTGTGCTTTCATGAATCTGTTCTTTGGTTTGTGGACAGTGCACTTATTGCAGGTTATGATAAATCCCATCTCCCTAGAAACATCATGTCAGTATGGATTAAAGAACTTCTGTTTTGCCAAAAGGGAAAAAAAGTGTTCCCACTATGCGCAATTACAATAAGCAAACAGCCTTGAGTCGCGAGAGAAAGACGGGGAGAGCGCAGAACAGATGGTGCAGAGGAGTACGTTTGGGGACCCAAATTCCCATTTAGAATCAGTTCCAATAAAGAAAAGAAACTAACTGATGATTTCTATGTCTTTATGTTAATGAATGTTGAACGTGCGTTCTTCCGTTAATGTAGATGCACACCCCAAACTACTGCACTAATGAATTTGCCAACGATTAACTGATATGAGTCTTTTTTTAATGATTCAGAATCATAATGTGCCATATGGCAAGTAGTCAGAATTCCCAACAAATAGCTGATATGAGAACTTTTTTTTACGTGTTTCATAATCATAATATGCCAAAAGTACAGTCAAAATTACCAACGAAATACTGATATGAGTCTTTTTAAAGTGATTCAGAACCATAATGTGCCAAAGGTGCAGTCAAAATTCCTAACAAATAACTGATGAGTCTTTTTTAAGTGATTCAGAATCATAATATGCCAAAAGTACAGTCAAAATTCCCAACGAAATACTGATATGAGTCTTTTTTTAAGTGATTCAGAACCATAATATGCCAAAAGTAGTCATAAATCACAACGAATAATTGATATAAGTCTTTTTAAGTGATTCAGAATCAAATATTTCATAAGTACAGTCAAAATTCCCAACAAATTGCTGATATAAGAATTTTTTAAGTGATTCAGAATCATAATGTGCCATATACTGCAAGTAGAATTCCCAACAAATAACTGATATTATTTTTTAAAAAGTGATTCAGAATCATAATGTGCAAAAAGTACAGTCAAAATTTCCAACATATAATTGATATGAGTCTTTTTTTAAGTGATTCAGAACCATAATGTGCCAGAAGTACTGTTAAAATTCCCAACAAATATCTAATGTGAGTCTTTAAGTGATTAAATATCATAATGTGCCATATGTACATATGTCATAATTCCCAATGAATAACTGATGAGTCTTTTTTAAAGTTATTTAGAATCAAAATATTCCATAAGTACAGTCAAAATTCCCAACAAATAGCTGATATGAGTCAATAATTTTTAGTGAACCAGAATCATATTTGTTCTGCCACAAGTAAAGTAAGAATTGCAAATGAATAAATGATACAAGCCAGTTCTTTTTTAGTGAATCGGAATTATGCAGTGCCACCAGTACAGTTTCAGTTGTAAATTAATAACTGATATAAGTCAACAGTGAATCTGAATCATGAAGTGCCACAAGTTATAATCCCAAACAAACAAATGAAACAAGTCAATTCTATTTTAGTGAATCAGAATCATGCAGTGCTACCTGCAGTCAAAATTCTAAATGAAAATTTCATGAGTCAGATCTTTTTTTAGTATATCGGAACATGGAGCACTAACAGTACAGATGAACCTCCAAATGAATATCTGATATGAGCCAGTTCTGTTTTTAGTGAATCAGAATGCAGTGCCATCAGGGCAGTCTAAATTAGAAAAGAATAACTGATGAATCTTTTTTTTTTAGTGAATCAGAATCATGCAGTGCTACCTGTGCTGTCAAAATTCCAAATGAAGAACTAATGAGTCAGATCTTTTTTTTAGTAAATCAGAACTTGTAGCACTAACAAGTTCCAAATGATTAACTGATATGAGTCAGTTCTACAGTGTAAATGGGTTGCATATGTTGGATATTTACTGTGAATGATATGCATCCATTGCGACCTGTGTTTGCCGAATGCTAAACAAATGAGTTGTTTCTGTTTTAGTAAATAAAAAAACGGCATTCAACTTCTGTAAATTGGGAATTCCTAAATGAATGACTCTTTTGAGACAGAACTTTTTACTGAATCAATTGACTTTTACTTGTGTAAATTAAAAACACAATGGTTTTTGCGTTGTAAGTGGTGTTTCAAATGCTAGAATTATGTATTTTTGTTAAATCTTTTATGTTTCCAGTGTAACATGATTTTGTGCTCCCAAATACTTTCTGCAAAGTGCTAAAACAATTGGTAATGGAAATCCTTAGGAAAATGGAGGCTGAATCTGAATCATTAAATCTCCTATGATGATTTTATTCCTTCAGAGGAATAATATAGTTTGAAAAGACAGAAAAAAGAGAAAAAAAGTGAAAATGAGTTCTCATCAGCTGGATCCACACCATGTAGAGTAAACATTATTATTTTAATAACGTTTTCAATTAGCTTTAACCCTCGTAACCAGCTGGTAATGGAAGATGAAACCCAAAATTAATTAGAAAAATAATTTGTAATTACAAGATGATCTAAAAGCTCTTTCGGGTTCAGGGATGAGCGATGGTAGTTCAGATCTGGCCTAATTTTTTCCCCATCTTATTTCCACCTTGGAGAGGCAATTTGTCCATATGAGTCGAGGAATATTCTCCACGTTTTCTCCCAGCGTCTGTGATTTATTTGCTGTCTAGTTGTGTGTTGTTTCTCAAGTGGTGGGAAACGAAATCGCTTTTCCATTTCCGCTTACTAATGGGCACATATCGGCTCATGGCTCATGTGTTGGGATATTCTGTAGTTATGGAACATTACTTTCGTCATTTAGTGGAATGTGATTTTTTTGTGTGTGGATTTTATGTCACATTATGATCCTAAAGTGAGTGTCAGGAGAGGGATTGGGTGTTGTTGATGTTGTACGCTCTGTTTACTATTACAATTATGTAAAATGTTATTACAGGATAACTGCTTTCTATTTCAATGTACTTTAAATTGCAACTTATTCCTGTGACAGCAAAGCTGTATTTTCAGCAACCTTCTGTTTTTATATATTTAAAAAAAAAATTATGTTTGGTTTTAAGTTGCAAATTATTCATGTGATGGCAGACCTGAATTTTCAGCAAACAGCACTTAGGATTTCTGTTTTCTATTTTCATTTATTTTAAATTATGATTCATGTTTTATTTTAAATTGGAATTTATTCATTTGATGGGCAAGCTGCATGTCAGCAACAAATACTCCAGTTGTACAGTTAAACAAGTATTATAAGTATTACATTTTAATACATGTATATGTATATTGACAGTTGAAGTCAGAATTATTAGCCACCCTTTAAATGTTTTATTTTTTAAATATTAATTAATTATTATTATTAATTATTTTTTGAAACCCATTTTAAGGTCAAAATTATTAGCCTCTTTAAGCTATATTTGTTTTCAATAGTCTACAGAACAAACCATCGTTATACAATCACTTGTCTAATTACTCTAACCTGCCTAGTTAACCTAATTAACCTAGTTAAGCCTTTAAATGTCACTTTAAACTGTATAGAAGTGTCTTAAAAAAAAATTAGTCAAATATTATTTACTATCATCATGGCAAAAAATATAATAAATCCGTTAATAATAAATAGGGGCTAATAATTCTGAAAAAAACATTTTAAAACCAGTGCCAAAATGGTGCATGAACCGATACTTTTGAGCCACAAAATTATTTGACATAAAATATTTCTTATCATTATAATTGAACAATATAATTATGCATTCACAATAAGTTTAAAGTATACATCCATTCATATTTTATATATTTGAATTTATATATTTCTTTTGATCATTTGTTTGTTAGCATGAATGCAAGATTTACATTATGCTATTAACATTACATTAGCTTACTAATAGCCAGTGGAAAGGCTGTCTTCAAAATCAGTGAACACCTTTTTTTCTAGGGTTGGCGCTTGTGACTACTTTTACATGAACGTCACATCAGTGATCTAACAATTTGCCTTAATCTAAATAAGACAATAATATGATTAAGGTGTTTGTATGAGTTACTTTTTGAATGTTTCATTCAAGATTCCCAATTACATGCTATAGCACATAGATCCAATAAAGCCTTTGTGTCACCATGCTATCCACGTTTCATACGCAGTTTCATGTAATTTCTATTCTTTATTTTTCTTTAACTGCAGTTTCCAGTTTCACTTTAATTTAGGAACATTTGATTCATGCCACCGTGACAAACTGAGGTACTGAATGAGAATATGATGCAAGAACTAGTGGAAGTGTGTTGTTTTAATGGAATTTGATCCTGCAGACATTTCACTGTGGTCATGTAACTGGCACAGGAACATTTCCTGCTTGTTATCAAGCTATTTCAGAACTGTAACAAGACTCATCATCATAGCATTATTTATTAATATGTGGCTCTTTTTGGATTCTCGGAAGCTATAGAAATAAAAAATGTTATACAGGAAATGTTGGGACCATTGTTTTTGTTTATATTCCTCAAAATGGTCTATAAGCTAAAACCTCAGAAGGTTTGAAAGATTGCTCTTGAGTTATAGAACTGTCATATACATCAACAAATTGACCCCCAATGTTTCAATTTTAGGTGTTTGATAGGTGTATGATATTTTAGATATTATTGAAATGTGTAGATTTGGTGATTTAATAATTATATTTTTTTAATATTTAGATTTTCAGTGTTGCAAAGTGTGGGAACCTTGATGATTTCCCCCACACAATTCTTTGAGCATACTATAAAAACTATTATAAATTCATTAATTTTCCTTTGGCTTAGTCAAAGTTATTTATCAGGGACCGCCACAGCAGAATGAACCTCCAACTATTCCGGCATATGTTTCTAACAGAGGATGCCCTTCCAACTGCAACCTAGTACTGGGAAACATCCGTACACTCTCGCATTCACACACGCACACTACGGCTGATTTTGTTTACCCAATTCACTTTTAGCACATGTCTTTGGACTTTGGGGGAAACCGAAGCACCCGAAAGAAATTCACACGAACTGGAGGAGAACATGCAAACTCCACACTGAAAAGCCAATTAGCGCAGCTGGCACTCAAACCAGCGGCCTTAATATTGAATAAAAATGTTAATTATTATTATTTTAAAATCCTCCCCAACATTATCCTTTTTCAACAGTAGTACCCAAAAAAATATTCATTGTAAATTAAATTTCATGCCTTTACTGGCACTTAATACACGTAGCTTTGTTCCAGAAGTCCTAATCGTTGACAAGTTTAGGTTGTAATCCTCCGCTATGGTCTGTTCACTCAGATTGCTTTCCCTGTAAGACACCTGTGCCGAAAGTCTACAGAGATTTATGAAGCGTCTGTAGCCCAGTGTGAGTGTGAAATGAGGGACAGTGATGGCAGACAAGCCCCATCTCATTTCATGTAATTAAGGTCGAGGGAGATCTCAGCTGAACCTCCAGTGGGAGCAACCAGAGACGGGACAGTCACAGCTGGCTGGACACAGTAAGAGGGGTCTGGAGGGTCAGCTGATGCCCCATCCAGCACCAGATGAGGCATCAGCACACCCTGATGGAGCCTGTCAAAGGGAGGAATGCTTACTTTAGTACATTGACAGCTTTTGGGTGAATTCTCATAAACATTTGTGCTCTTACAAAGTGCTACCAAAATCAGGCTATTGAAATAAATCTAATAATATACATTTTTCTATCTACACTACCTGACAAAAATCTTGTTGTCGATCCCAGTTGTAAGAGCAACAAATAATAACCTGAGTTAAATGTTTGGGAAAAGTGGCAGAAGGTGGATTTTTTTCTGATCAATCATCTGTTGAACTGCATCTTAATCATCACGGATAATGCAGAAGACCTATTGGAATCCACATGTACCTAGGATTCTCACAGAAATCAGTCAAGTTTGGTGAATGAAAAATTATGGTTTGGGGTTACATTTGGGGCAAACGAGAGATCTGCAGAGTGGATGGCAACATCAACAGCCTGAGGTATAAAGACATTTGTGCAGCCCATTACATTACAAACCACAGGAGAGGGCACATTCTTCAGCAGGATAGCACTCCTTCTCATACTTCAGCCTCCACATCAAAGTTCCCGAAAACAAAAAAGGTCAAGGTGCACCAGGATTGGCCAGCCCAATTACCAGAAATGAACATTATTGAGCATGTCTAGGGTAAGATGGAGGATGAAACATTGAAGATCTGAAGAATCTTGATGAACTCTTGGAGTATTAATTATTTTTCCACTGCACCATCACTTTAAAATCTGTATTGGACATTATTTCTGTTTTGTGACAAGACTTTTGTCTCCGCAAAGCCAGACCTTACTGTCCTAAATAAATAATTAAAAATCAAGGCATGATCATATTTTATTTTGGTAAAATAAGCATAATTTAGAGGCCTTTGCATTTCATATAAGCCACTTCTAATACCAAATGATCAACTAGAAGTCAAGTAACAATTTGTTGTTCCTAAAACTTGGATAGGCAACAAGTCTTTTGACAGCTAGTTTATTATTCCATAGTTGTATATTTATATCATTATGCCTATTTGTCAGTCAGTCGTTCAAAGTAGCATTTTGTCTTCTATCTTCCTGTTCTGCATGTCTGTCTATCTGTACATCAACTATTGGATTTTTTATTTTTTTTTGTAATATATTTTTTGGGGAAATTTATCAGTATCCATCATAAAAAGTGTTTTCTGTAGTAATATTCTACAAATAAAATAACTAAATGAAAATATTTTACATCAAATACTATTTCTGTAATTCTGCTATACCCTTCCACTTGTACTCTGAGAAAAACAAAACCAACCAATTTCTTTAGTTAAATTGTGTTCCTGATACCACTTAATTTTTTAAAGGCAATGTTTAATATTTTTTCATTAAAATATTCAGAAATCATTTGAACAATGTTATATGTTCTTCTTCATACTACCATTATAATAATTGTTGAATACATTAGCTCATCCATTAGCATGAATTCTGCAGGAGTCCTGTAGGATGTAATGAAGTCTACAATTCTCATGATTCCACACACAGTCACAGCGTCATTATGCTTTTGTCTGTTGTGAATATGCACCCTCTAGTGACAAAAATCCCATACTGTGCCTTTACTGATAACCTATGGACAGAAGATCAGCCAAGTAGTTACAATGCCTGTTAAAGTGTTAAGAATATTCAATCCTACTTGTCATTTCTGTATAATTATCAACCTCGACTCATTGGAAATATGGAAATAATTGGAAATAATAGAAAATCCACCAGAGAGCACTGTCTGAATTTTTGGAAATCTTAAATGCATCACTGGGCTACGTTTTCTCACCATACTAGGCAAGCTACTGAGCAAACTGACCACTCTGGAAAAAAAATGTCCGTATGGAAATAAGTGGGCAAATGCTAATAGAGTCAAAAGTAACAAAAGTCGTCTGCGTCATACTGTCCCATAGTGTTTGTTTTACCTAGAAACTGCAGGTAAATGTATGCTGGAGCAAGTTTGCACTGTTTCACAAAATGTAGCCCTGGGCGCACATTTCCAATGAGCCCGAGTTGGTAATAAACTGTGGAATGTACTAACAATTTATGAATAGACTGAAATTATTAATAGATTATCATGAATAATATAAAGACTGTACAGAATTTTTAAAAACATTTATTTGTGATTATTTTCTCGCTTTATCAAAACATTTTGTACCATCAAGGTTTTAATAATCCCCCCCTTTTTTTAACCTTGCCATTTGAAATGTATTAGCAAAAAAATTACATTTAAATAAAATTACAACAGGAATAGATAAAAATATAGTAAAATGGAAAATTATATTATTATTAATAATTAAAAATGATAAAATAAAAAAAAATGTAATTACATTAAAAAATAAACTGCACAGTATTGTATACATTAACAAATATACAATATCAAATGTGAAAATAATTCAAATAAATAATTAGCTACTGTACTTGATAATACAAATCAATAATCTGATACATTTATAGTGCTCATCTACATAAATATGAAACCAAACCATATTGGTGATCACATTTAAACCTGTTTGCACAGGAGAAAATGGTAACTTCATTATTATTAATGAAGAAAGTGATGTAGAAATACAGGTATTTGCTTCAGCTTTTCACCAATCAACCTCTGGGGTATTATACCAACTAATCATTTTTAGGAGATTAGCGGCCCAGTAGTAACTAATAAAATTAGGAAGCGCTAAACCTCCCTGGGATCTTTGTCTTTCAAGAAGCTCCTTACGGGTTCTGGGAATCTTCCCATTCCATAAGAATGATAAAATAGGTTTATTTATTTTGTGAAAGAAAGATTTTGGGAGAAAAACTGGAAGGGACTGAAATAAGTATAAGAATCGAGGTAAGACATTAAATTTTATACAGTTTACTCTGCCTGTTAGGGATAATTGTAGTGCGTCCCATCTCTGAAGATCAGATTTAATTTTACTTAATGTTGTTAAGATATTGTTCACATATAAACCTAAAAAACTGCGGGTAATATGAACTCCCAAATATTTAAATCCAGATTGAGAAACCCGAAATGGAAAGAATGTTACATTAAGGCCGTACTCACACTAGGTACAGTTGCCTCGAACCGGGCCAAAGCACGCTTGTCCCCCCTCCCGTCTCCCCCGACGGCCCGCACTCACACCATATCGGGCCTCGGCACACTTACGTCATCGCTGCTGCTCTGTTCTGTGAGAAGCGCTCTCTATGGCAAGCCTTTTTAGCATTTAAATCTTTGTTCTGACTCCATAAATATATTTAGAGATATCTCTAATTATATTTTGACTAGTCATAATAATAATTCCACTACTCAGAATGACAATTAGAGATATCTGCAATTACAATTGTACGAAATCAGATTGGAGATATCTGCAAATATATTATGACTAGTCATATTCCTCCATTGACTTCTATTGAAAAATATTTGCAGATATCTCTAAATGAGTTTTGACTAGTCACAATTGTAATTAGAGATATCTCCAAATGAATTTTGACTAGTAACAATTGTAATTAGAGATATCTCTAACTGAGTATTTACTAGTCATAATACATTTGGAGATATCTTTAATTCGTCATATTTAGAGATATTAACAAATATGTTTGAAGATATCTCTAATTAATTTACTAATAGTCGATTTACAGTTGTAGATATCTTGAATTGGATTTTTGACTAGTCAAAATTCATTTGGAGATATCTCTAATTACAATTGTGACTAGTCAAAATTTATTTAGAGATATCTGCAAATATTTTTCAATGGAAGTCAATGGAGGAATATGACTAGTCAGTCATAATATATTTGCAGATATCTCCAATCTGACTAGTCGAATTATAATTATGACTAGTCAAAATATAATTAGAGATATCTCTAAATATATTTATGGATAGTCAGAACAAGGTTTAAATGCTAAAACGGCTTGCCATACGCTCTCACCCAGTAGCACAGTGGAGATTTCTCTAGTTATATCCTTTCAGTCGTTTGTTATGCATTGACATGCAGTCAAATATTTCGCCAAACAGTCCTTAGGGATGCGGTGACACACAGTCAGACATTTCACCAGACAGATCCGCCACTTTTGGCGCTCATAAACAATCATAAAGCTCTCGTGCTGCAGGAATGAGGAGGTCTGCTGAAGGAGCGCAGCTGACGTGCAGTGAGGAGTTTGCGTCTTTAATAAACTACGGCAGATCACTTTGCGTTTAGTGATTTGCGATCACTGAACAGTAAGAATGATTAATATATCCATATGAAACAGCCCCTTAAAAGTCACGTCTCGCTTTCAGTTTCGGGCTTTGGCGCGTTTCGCATTCACACACAAGCGTACCGCACCAAAGCCCAAGTGATCCGCGCTCGGGCACACCTCTTCCAACCGGGCCAGGGCCGGCCAAGTGAGCCGTGCTTGAGCCCGATTCAGCGCACTCACACTTCTCAAACGATCCGGGAAACGGGCCTGGGCACGGTATGGATGGCATAGTGTGAGTAGGCCCTCAATTGTAAAACAAGGGAATTGATTGGAAAGCATTCACTTTTATAAAGATTTAATTTATATGCTGAAAAACTACCAAAATCGGATAACTTTTGTACTATTTTGGGACGTTTTCAACTGGATGTGAGATGTATAACAACAGGTCATCTGCATATAAAGAGACCCATTCGATCAATTCCCTGGATAGACTGCAAAGATTTAAGACTGCACAGTATTGGCCCAAAGCTGTGATGATGTCAGTGCTTATCATTCTCATTGTGACATTATTTGATTACCCTTCATTGCAGAAGAGGGTCCTACCCTGCTGTAAGCTGGATACAATTTTATTTCTAATTAAAGGTGATATTACAAAAATACAAAGTCTTAGGGCATTTGAACTTGAAGGCAAAGCTCCTTTCACAGTTTACGTGCCCTGTATCTTGCTATTTTTTTTATCGTTTTCAATCAGACAGCATGCAGATGAAAACCTCTCCCACAGGGCCAAAACAACTTCCATCAAAGGCCTGACCAAATATTAGGGAGTCCTTTTATTAGCTTCACACTTTACAGAATGGACTCAGGAGGTGTTGGATTCAAATCTCAGGAGCCCCATGAAACTATATTGACATTATATGAACGCGGTTGGTGCTGAGGCTCGGGATTGATTTGTTAGGGTAAGTGTGTTATTGAGAAACCACCCCCCCTCCAAAGACATTCCTTACTTCACTTTGGTTGCCTCTCTCAGCTGTGGTAATGAAGCCAGGATGTTCCCTCAACATATTCTGCTTTAATATGCCAGTTTTTGAACAGAATGGCTTAGGAGCCTTAGACAGCTTTATGTGTATTGTTACTGTTGATTGCAGCATTAGTAGATGGCTGGTGCATGAAATTGGAAATGCACTGGCAATTTTACATGCTGGCACTGCTCATATTTACTTTTGAATTCTTGGTTTCATCCCTGTCTGTGGCTGAGTCAAAATCTAGCATTCTTGGAAATTCAAACAAGGACAAACTTTCTGTATTTCCATCTGATCGTAATGTTTTAAGTTTTCTCCTAAAAATGGCAAAACCTGGCAACATAAATGCACCATGGGCCAGATTTTAGATTGGACATCACAAGTAGGTTATAAATTTAACACAAACAAAAGTAACGAAACTGTCCAGAATTTTATTGATAAACAGTGTGCAACATTGTTAATCAGATAATAATTGATCAACTGATCAGTACCTTAACTTATCTGAAACCTTTGTGACACTGTTAAATGTAACAAATACTGCACTATAAAAAATATGTGACATGTTTTTATGTTACTTTAACTCATTTTAATCAGTTAATTGAAATGCCAGCTAAACGTATTTAGTTATGCAGAGTTTAACTTGGGGCTTGGCGATATGGACAAAAAATTATATCACGGTATGTTTAGGAGGAATGTCAGTATACGATATATATCCTGTATTTTCCCTATAAATGGTTACTTGGGAGTTAAAGCCTTTATTAAAACTTAATTAAACATTTTTTGAGCAAAATATAATTCAAACACAGGGGTTTCCCCTCCCTGTTTACAAATAAACAGCTGCACAAAAAATAACAGCTGCACTAAATCTTTCATAAATTAAATACAGTACAGGTTATTCTCCTGCTTAACACTATACACAGCACTACTGTGCTGTTGTGCAAATAACAAAGTAAACAGGACCATAGAAAACAGAGCTACATTGTCAGGGCAAAAATAGGAACACACTTAAATACTGTAGTAACACAACAAAAAGTATTGTAGGATAGAAAAGAACCACAGTAAATTTAAATGTTAAACACAGCATTTTGTCACAATTACAGTGCCATAAGTAATCCTGTATACCACTGTTGTGTGATTTATAAACAACAGTTAAATCAGCTGTATATGTTTTTTAGTTACACATTTACATGTAAGTATTGTGTACAATTATTAAACAAGGCACATATACAAGATATCTAAAGAAAAGACTTTCACTCCTTGTAAAAAAAATCCTACACTTTTAGTTTTGTTTTGTTTTACTAAATATTAAATAAGGAGATACAAATAAATAGAATATAGATATGAGAAGTAACAAAATAGTTTCAGAGTACTGTGATGAAATGCTGGTTAAGCATATAAATGTAAACAGTCTTTATAACGCAGAGCTAAATGTGTTATAACATATATGTAAAGAAGAGACCATCGTGTAATAAATACTGAACTTATAATAAATACTGAACTATAATAGTGAAACTTTCGAAATGCTGTATAAATTCATCCCATTTTAGCGTCTTCAATTCTTTTGAACACATTCAGGTGCTGCTAGTCAATTTGACAAGGATTCTATGCTCGTTCTTGCTGTCAATTGCTGAAGAAATGATCGATAAAAGGTTTCTGATAAACCGCTGTGACAGCTGCAGGCCCTGTGTAGCATGCATGCACAAAAGGGGAGTCAGATTTGTTCAGGGAGTCAGATTTCGATACAACATCGGCACTGCATTTTCCTACATGTCGCGTCAGTGATGGTTCATTCTTGAATGATTTGTTCATTTTGAACAAATCTTTTGTATGACTCATGGAGTGAATCAGTCATTTGCGCATGCGCAGATTTGTGCAAGTGGATCTCGCGTGCTATCTTGGAGTGTTCTGTTTCATGCTGAATGCGCACGTGTGGCCTCAAACCATATCGATATGATTGATTTTGGATAATCCCGGATCACGTTGGGGAAACAGCCCTAGTTTAGCTTAAAATTTGTTGTCAGTTTGACTGATTTTAAGATGACTAGAAAAGTCATTTTGATTTAACAAACAAATTTTAGTGGCCGATCACACCGAATGAGCAGTTGAGAAAAAGTCAACTCTGAGTGGAAAAAGCGAGTTACGTCAGTTGTGTCCTTTTCATTCTCCAATCAAATGAAAGCAGAAGCGGGGTTTCCGTTGAGGTGCTTGAAGTGTTTGTGTTGTCAAGACAACTACAGAAAATTTTGAAGATGAAGAAGAGACTTGTAGTTGCTGTTTTGAGTTATCCAGAGCTAACTCACAAATATTTGACTCACAAATTTTAAATATCACAATATTATTAAATTGTAAAATTATAGTAATATCAACAGCAACACTTGCGCACATTACACAGCTGATTCAGTCGTTGCCTAGCGACATAAAAGGCGCTCCTGTTTTTTCTTGTCAACATAAAGGCATTGTGGTGGGCCTCGCGTTTTTGGAACGTAAAAGATAATTCGATGTGATCTGCCTCTTAGGCTGCAAGATTTTTTTTACAGTGTGCACATTATTATGTTGTCATAATTAAATTCACTTTGAGCATTTAAATCGATTAAAGAATGGGTGAAAAGTTTAGTTTTTTTTTTTTTTTTTCGGTATTGGCCCAAATTTAAATTGTTACATTTAATAATTTATTTAAAATGTTTTATCATTTCAGCATGCTAGTAGAGTTTGATACTCAGCCTTTAAAGTCAGTGTGAACTGGAAGTTGCAACGGACTTTTATTTCAGTGACATATTTCCAAATGAAATGGAATATTGATTAGGGGGCGGGGTTTTACATTAATGCTGAAACATTAAATTTGTTTTTGCAGCAAACTAATAGTTGGAGGGGCGTGGCTAAGCATATTTCACTAAAGCCGTCAAACTGACGTCATTAGACAGGACGAGCCAAATAATAGGGTTAGATTTTAATTAAACATAAACGTTTTTTATTCAGTTAAATAATGTTCACAGATTTGGTGTTCACCTTCAATGTGCACCAGCAAAATAAACAGCAAATTTAGATTTCTTGAATACTTTATTAATACAGAAACCAGTTAACATGGTTTGCTCTACAAACTTCACACAATCGCTTTACATTTGTTTGAAGTTCAACTCAATTTTGTGTTGAATTCAGTCTGTAGTTATACTTAAATACCAGTAGATCCATTCTACACTGTTAGACTTTGCCGCAATTTTACAATTCTACTGTATTATGCACTGCATTGTGGGTTATTTTTTAATTTTTAGAGTAATTTACTGCATATTAGGAATTTGCTGTATTCTACTGTAATTACTGCTACTGTAATTGAAGACAAAAATGAGACTACGAATGAAAAATTAGTCACTTGTTTGAAATGTATTATTTATTTTTGTCATACTGTAAAATAAAAATGCAAAAAAGATAATTTTACCATAAAAAGAAGTTGCGGTTAATTTTACTGTTGAAATGAACCTGTTGTTGGTCCCTTCTATGGTAAAGCACATTTACAGATAAGTTGCAGTAAAGGGGTAACTGTGGTAACTTGCAGCGCTGCCAGTAAGGTACCGCAAAAATACCTTAAAATGTCTAACAGTGTATGTATAAATGTGTTTAACAAAAGAGCTCCAAGAACAGTACAGAAATGCAGTAAATAAAGTAAAAGAAAGCCACGAGGATACTGTCATGCGTGAGGGACACAGATGGTGACAGACTTCAGGTCATGTGCTGAAAGTTCTCTGTTCTTTCCTCTGGCCAGCGCCGCTACGATCACCCACATCAACTCACGCTTCCGGGCCCTGCTTAATGTTATTGACCGCTGGTCCGTGAAGCCAGTTGTCCTCCACGGACCCCAAGGGGACCACCATGACAGCTCCAGTGGCCTCAAGCTCCCATCATCCTCGTTTTTTTTTTGACCAGAGATTGGAGTTATTACCGCCACAATGAATGGGACGGGCCGTCACTTCGGCTAAGTGTGTGTGTGGATGGCTAGGCTCCTTGTTCACCTGCTGATCAGAGCTGTTCAGACCCGCTTAAACTGTGACCTTTTCAGAGAGACACCCTGCCTCGCATTTTGAGTGGCATTCAAGGACATCACTGTCCTGTTTCTGTCTGTTTTGTTTCCTATTACAGCCTCCTTCTCATGCTAGGTTAATCTCAGCAAACAGTGGTGTTGTCTAATTTATCAGCCCATCAAACAGGCGCCAATATTGTCTCAGAGTGAGAGATGGGGTATTAGTGAGCGTGTGTGTGTTTGTGAGTTTTGTTGATGTAATGGCTTTTTGGAGTCTTAAAGGACTGAGTTGGAACAGTGATATATATACAGTTGAAGTTAGAATTATTAGCCCCCTTTAGATTTTTTTTTTTTTTTATATTTCCCAAATGATGTTTAACAGAGCAAGAAAATTTTTACAGTATGTCTTATAATATTTTTTCTTCTGGAGAAAGTCTTATTTGTTTTATTTCGGCTAGAATAAAAGCAGTTTTAAATTTTTTAAAAAACAATTTTGGGACAATTTTTAGCCCCTTTAAGCTAATTTTTTTCGATAGTCTACAGTACAAACCGTTGTTATACAATAACTTGCCTAATTACCCTAACCTGCTTAGTTAACCTTAGTACCTAGTTAGGCCTTTAAATGTCACTTTATAGAAGTGTTTTATTTAGGCTAGAATAAAAGCAGTTTAAAAAAAAAAAAACAATTTAGGGTAAAAATTATTAGCTCTTTTAAGCTCTATTTTGTTTGATTGTCTACACAACCAACCATCATTATACAATAACTTGCCTAATTACCCTGTTCTGCCTAGTTAACCTAATTAACCTAGGTAAGCCTTTAAATGTCACTTTAAGCTGCATAGAAGTGCCTTGAAATATATATATATATATATATATATATATATATATATATATATATATACTTTTTTTGTTTATTGTACAATGATTTGCCTAATGATTTAACCTAAGCCTATATATATATATATATATATATATATATATATATATATATATATATATATATATATATATATATATATATATATAGTGAGGCTAGTAATTCATGAAGACTTCACCTGTATATTGTTTTTTGCTTTTTTTGCTGTAAGAAATTAATCATCTGTGTTCACATTTTTTTATTAAAGCATTAAAAATGAGTGACTCAATTATTTAAACAAACAATTTTTTGCATAATTCAGATTTTTTTTATTCTACACTCTCCGCATGAAAACTTTTCATCTATCACTGAATCTGTACTTATCGCAATAAAACCTAAAAGTTCATGCTGTTTTTATGACAGCAAGAACTATAATTTTCCAAGCTGCGTGGTTCTAGCAGGAGGAAACATAACTAAACATCAATCTCTCGGTTTCTGGCTGTTATTTATGAATGCGTTGATACAAAATAACCAGCTTTTTTTTTCTTTTTTTTTTTTTTACACAAAGCACCCTGGGAAATATATTTTATTTGTTTGGCATATTGATGTTTTGGATAAGTGGCACTGCCTACACACCCCATTATGAAGTAAATTGCTGAAATGTGCTTTGCACAACGATTTCTGTTTTTTATTAATTTTTTTCTTGCTGAAAATGAACAAGCACAGTATGACAGAAATGCACCCTTTTTTGTCAGAGCTGTGCTGCTGTGGCCGACCAGGGTCATGTTTTTAATTCAGGTCAGTTTCTTATCGTCACTGTGCTGATCAATCAATAAATAATATTATGACTTAATTTAAATTATTTAGGCAGCATGGTGGCTTAGTGGTTAGCACTGTTCCCACATGGCTAGAAGGTCACTGGTTCAAGTCCCGGCTAAGCCAGTCTGCATTTTTGTGTGGAGTTTGCATGTTCTCCCGTGTTCGCTTAGGTTTCCTCTAGGTGCTCTGGTTTCCCCCACAGCCCAAAGACATGCGCTGTAGGTGAATTTGTGTGTGTTTGTGAATGTGAGAGTGTATGGATGTTTCCCAGTACTGAGTTGCGGCTAGAAGGGCATTGGCTGCATAAAACATATGCTGAATGGTTGGAATAATTCAGCTGGGGCAACTCCTGATAAATAAGGGACTAAACTGAAGGAAAATGTATGAATTATTATTTAATTTATGCATGTTTTATGAATATAATTAAATTATACACATACAGAATTAGAGCTACATGAGTAACTAAAACTACATAAAAAAAAATTTTATAACTAAAATATTTTAAAGAGCACATTTGTCTGATAAGTTGGTAGTTCATTCTGTTGTGGTGACCCCTGATGAATAAAGGGACTAGGCCGAAGGAAAATGAATGAATGAAAAAAATTGGAGCAGCTGATTCTGTATGACTAACTCATCAAGAATCAGTGAATTCAGTGAATTATTGAAAAAGAAAGCCACATTTTGCCAGCTACTGTTCGGGCATGAAGATGTAACTTGAACAGAAAAATGAATGAAATAATGAATGACTGTAAAATAACAATATCAAGTGTGTGTTTCTTTCATATATGGTTTGAAATTAAAATAAAAAAGCGTGATTATGGTCCAGCTTTGTTCCGTTAAACAGATGTATTTATGTTAACATAATTAGTTATGAGCCGGCAGCTAGCTCTCTAAAACTTTCACTAGTCGCCCACTGAAGCACAGAGCTGTGCCTGGTCATTACCTGAATGGTAGACCACATGGTAAAGCTAGGTTGCTGCCGAAGGGGTGTTAAGTGAGGCCAGTTAGGGGCCCCTTATCCTGCGGTCTGTGTAGGTCCTAACGCTCCAGTATAGTGAAGGGGACTCTATACTGCTCAGTGAGCGCTGTCTTTTGGATGAGACGTTAAACCAAGGTCCTGACTCTCTGTGGTCGTTAAAATGTAACAAATTTGCCCACTAACCATACGAATATCATAATTGCCTTCATCACTCTGTCTTCTCTCCACCAATTAGTTGGTGTGTAGTGTGCAGTCTGGTGCAATATGGCTGCCGTCGCAAAATCAAGGTGGATGCTACTGGTGTTAGAAGAGGAGAAAACAAAGTGTAAAGCACTTTGAGTGTTAAGAAAAGTTCTATAGAAATTTAAGGATTTAATATTATTATTATTATTATTATTATTATTATTATTATTATTATTATTATTATTGTTATTATTATTATTATTATTATTATTTATTCTAACTTGTACCTAATAAAATGTAAGTGAATGAGCAATTATATAAAGATTTAAAATGTTTAAAGATTGAAATATTATTCAGTCTTATAGTAAATAATACATTAAATGATTGTTATGAGGCCTAATAGTTTGGCACAAAAACTAGTCAGTGCCTACTGTAAATAATGTTTAAAATAAATGATGATTAAAAATAAATAACTTAAGACATTCTAATGCATAAGCAAAAAAAGAGCTTTTGTTTCTTAAACACTCATTTCTTGCCTTTTTGTGTAATTATTAATTTAATTCAAGTTTATTTATATAACAATTTTCACAATATTTGTCATTCCAAAGTAGCTTCACAAAAGGATCACATCACTGCATTACAGTCA
The DNA here is from genome assembly GCF_052040795.2 of Danio rerio. NCBI lineage: Eukaryota > Metazoa > Chordata > Actinopteri > Cypriniformes > Danionidae > Danio > Danio rerio. Next base: position 36,204,334 of record NC_141043.1, on the reverse strand, counting down.
AAATCAGAAAAGGTAAGGCAGGCTCGTAGCCTTGGCAGGTTGACAATTATTATTGTTGTTGTTGTTGCTGTTATTATGTTTACTTTTTTATTATTCAAATGGCCAAATTGTGACTGAGAAAAGTTGAGTGTGCTGGCCAGTTTGTTATTTGTGTAATACATTACAATAGGCCACAGGTTTTCATTTAAAACTTTTTTCTAATGATGTAATAAATTTGTGTTTTAAAAATTAATATTTGTCATATTTCTTTATACTAAATGTTTAGTAAATATTTTTGGTACATCAAAAAGTGTGGTTATGATGACTATCCGATAAGCTAATTCAGCTAAAATTACTGCTTAAAATTAAATGCAGTATTTATGTAAATGAGGCAAATAACTGCAAAAAGGTTGATTTTTTTTCTGTAAGGAGTTGTGTACATTATATAGAAATATAGTTAACCTGCATTTTTATAGTATATATTGTCCTTGGTAAAAAGAAAAGAAAAAAAAAATAATTTAAATTGAATTTTATGAATGTATTTTAAACATTGTTGTTAATTTTTCCTAGTCATTAGATTATTTTTAATACCAAATAATGCTTTCCATACAAAATAAAACCCTGTGTTTTTTGTGGTTTAGCTAATCACTGATAATAAAACCATTTGGGGGTGGAAAACAGTTGCCAACACTGTCTAAGAGACAGCTGGTGGGTCATTAGAGGTTTTTTTTTCCTGGAAGGGTGACATAATGAAATTCGCCATCTCATGAGAATCACACTCTCTCTGTGACGGACAGACCTGTCTGTCTCTCTCTCTCTTTTGGCATGGAGACTGGCGCGCTGGCATTCTCCAGGGACTGCAGCGCCCGGCACATTGTGATTGTCTCCACACCCTTGATGATTAAGTATGAAGTATTACAGCCATTTTCACTGACGGAAAGTTCTTGTCAAAAACTCCTCATCTCTAACTCTCACTCTTTGTTTCAAAAGAGAAGTTGCTGCAACTCCACCAGCTGTCATCTAAAGTCAGCATTCATGGATTGCCTCTTTCCCGCAGTTTTTCTGACAGCCTGTATACGTTTCCACCCCGGTCAACCCTCAGACGAGTTTTACACCTGTCAATATACTCAACACTGAGCTGAGAGAGGGAGAGTGAAGGATTTTTAATCACAAAAGCTGCGTTTATTTGATCTATAAAAACACAAATATCCTGAAATACTGCCATTTAAACGTTAAATCTTGTGATTTAGACATGGATTTTCATATGCTGATTCAAGCTCAAATGATATGCTATTATCTGTGTTAATAATTTGTACACTTGAAGGTACCATTAATTCTTATATTCATTTTTGATCATCTTAGGAACATTTGATAATATTTGAGGAACAAACACTATTTATACACACAAACACCTGTTTATTTAACAACACACATAGTTAACATTTAATTTGCACATATTATAGTTATAGTATATAGACAATATTGTATATAATAATGCATTTACATGTACATACAGTTGTTAAAATTGTATATTCTTATTTTTTATTTCTTTATTGTCTGTCATTGTTCTGTCACTGTCATTCAGTTGCAGTGTGGAAACTTGAAAACAAATCTCTTGTAAGCATTGTCTTTCTGATTCTGATATAGAGCACTTTGAATGTGACAGCAAATACAGATAATAGCATGTCACTTGTGCTTGAATCAGCATATGTGTAGATTCATAAAATACATTTAGAATTTTAAGTAAATAGTGGAATTTTGAACTGTATGTTGGCTGAGGAATCCTAAAAAGTAAAATGCGAAACTTTGAAGTAGTCTTAATAAAGTACTTGATTATTTTAGAAGTTGATCACAATATAACAGGGACTTTTTTTAAAGGGGTCATGAACTGAGAAACTAAATTCTCTTTGATCTTTTGACATAAAGGAGGTCACAGTACTACAAAAACTCCCTGTAAGTTTCAGAGCTTGTTGTTACTCTATAAGCAGTGTATATCAAAAGCAGTCTGCTAAAATGACAAGAAATTGAATGTGTTATTCTATGATGTAATAGAAGATATTCTGTGTTAGAAGATCAACACCTACTTTATTTTAACTGGATGTTCAGTCATGTTAATATGAAAAACTGTTAGCCATTTGCAGATTTACTTCTGAGTATATTCTTCCACTCCTATTTAAACTGAGTGTTCTGATGAGGGCTTAAAAACAGCATCAAAAATAGTTTGTTTATTTATGTAAAAATGTTGATAACATTATTAGTGGACCTCAGAGAACATAATCAAATAAAAAGCTGAGGTAGTCTCTGTCCCCTTTAAATGGATAGTTTACCCTTAAAATTAAAGTTTGATCATTATTTACTAGGAATCGGTACCAAAACTCTGTACGTTATCGGTAACGATGCTAAATTATAAAAAACCGAAGTATTAAAAATTGCTGATGTTAACGCTACTGCAATCTGTACTGGAGAACTCAAGAGTTCATATTTAGATATTGTTTGACAACTGTTAGCAGGTTTGGCAGTAGAGGGGAGTACGAGATCAGGTGGTTCTCGAGAGCTCCCCGGTGGTAAATGAGGAAAGGAGGAGAATTGATGGATGGGGGTTTCTTCGGAAAACGAAGATAAGGGAGTAGTTCTAGCTAGGCTAATTATAGTGAGTTTGGATTAATCTGATTGGCTAACTTATGACTGTAGATGGGTGGCCAGCTGCAATCAATCATATCACCTGCTCTTCTCGAAATTAGTTTGTGAAACTTCACTTATTGCTAAATAAACATTATGTAAAGAAGATTGCTTTAACTGAGCAGCTTTTCTAATTTGCGATATTTGATATCTGTCTACACTGTTGGCAATCTCACGTGAGAATTGTTCATCTAGTTCCACCCAATAAAAGCCGTCACAATTCTCGGCTGTGCACGTGCACTCAACAGAGGCTTGGGCCTAGGACCCAGGTCAAGCGCACATGTATGCTCTGGCACAGCCTTTGCGCAGTCGCACAGCCCTCACCATGGCTGGCGCCGACGCTGATGGGCACCTCTCAAAAACTGTAACCACATGTTGCAACAATGTTTAGCACAAGCTGTGTGATTGGTCGGCTTGCTAGCTGTGACCAGTGTGGGCGTGACCAAGAGCCGCGAACCCGTTGGAGCGAGTATTTAGTGTCGAGTCCCATAAAGTAGCTCCAGATGGAAAGTTTTGTTTTGTATTTGCCTTGTAATTAATGTTGTTGCACGTCTGCCAGTTGCCGCCGCCGAATGACAAAGTTTTAGCTACTTGTACATTAATGGCCCGTTTCCACTGAGTGGTACGGTGTGGTTCGGTACACTTTTATGGCTGTTTCAACTGTCAAAAGGTACCTAAAAGAGAACTGTATTGTACCGCTTTTTGGTTACCCTTTGCAAAGGGTACCTAGCACGAAAAAAGGGTAGCAAAAGGCGGAGCAAGACCTGCAGCTGAACGCTATTGGTTCACAGAGATACGTCACTCGCAGAAGCAGGAAATTGAAAACAAAGGGACCGCTATTTTGAAATACACAGCTGAGACTGCCTAAGTAAATTTTAAACAATAAAAGGCTTTTACATCACTGTATTTATAAATAGATGAACAATAATAAACTATGCTTATTAAGATATTATAATAAACGGCTTATTTTTACATTGCAACTGTAACGCCAAAAATGTTTTACTTTTAATAAACAATTTCCCAATATTATTACACTTTTATTATTATGTTTTTGATCAAATACATGAAGCCTTGGTGAGGAGAAAAAACTTTTGAATAGTAAAAGTATAGTAAAGCTTTAAAGTAGCTTTAGCAGTTGTCTGTGTTCAAATCCATCCCGAACAATGCAATCACTTATTACTCTGTAGAGGAAAAAACACATGCAGCTGTTTGTGGATGGCACTGTTGACATGTGGTGTGGGCAGTGACTGGCGCATGGCGTCTGACAGACGGACAGATGGGCTGCGAGGTGCTTTTCCTGTCTCCATTTAACCACGCTGATAAGGATGGATGTGACCATTTTAAGGGGCCGATTTGTCAGCGCTGCCCGGGCCCGGACGATGTTTTCTTGTTCACAGCCAGCCGTGGAGGAAATGTTTGCTAATTGTTAGCAGATGTCACACTTTACTTTCTGTAGATGTAATTATCAGTGGTGCGGTATGAATATGTATGAAGTATGACATGGTCACTTAGTCATCTAAAGTACATGTGGATACGGCAGGCTGGGTTTCATCATGTTAGTGTATTCTGTGTTCTAATGCAAGAAGGTGTCCGATGGTGGTAATAGGTCAAAGTTTCTTGTAATGCTCTTATGGCACAGCGAGAAACAAATCATTCTGCAATGTTATGCTTGTGAGTTGCAGAATAAATTATATTTAGGCTAGATCAGATGGCATTTCTGTGTGGAGTTTGCTTGTACTCCCCGTGTTCGTGTGGGTTTCCTCTGGGTGCTCCGATTTCCCCCACAGTCCAAAGACATGTGCTATATAGGTAAATTGAATAAATTAAATTGGCCACAGTGTATGTGTGTGAATGAATGTTTCCCAGTACTGGGTTGCAGCTAGAAGGGCATCTGCTACGTAAAACATATTCTGGATCAGTTGGCGGTTCATTACACTGTGGCGACCCCAGATTAATAAAGGGATTATGCTGAAGGAAAATTAATTACTTACATTATTTTTAGTTGTGTACACACTAAAATAACAAAATGTAGGATCGGATGAGTTAACTGAGTCTAAATCTGTGAAGTTACATCAATATAAGTAATTGCCTAGATAGTATTTAGTAAAAAAACAACAACGTATTGCCAAAAATTCTATTATACACTCTTGGCTCCTTACAATTAAATTAACCTTTATGAAGTAAGAGGAACAAAAAGCAAAAAAAAAAAAAAAAAAAAAAAACACTTTTTGCCCTATAACCTTTCATTTAAAGCCTCAAACTATTCTGAGTGTGTATAATCAAAAGCAATGGATATTTATTTGTTTTTTGTATGTATTTTTTTCCTCCCTCTCTCTCTCTCTCTCTCTCTCTCTCTCTCTCTCTCTCTCTCTCTCTCTCTCTCTCTAATGGCTTTTTTCCACTGTTTAGTTTGGTAAGCATTTATGGCAAAGACTATTGAAAACACAAGACGTGTCACTTGTGACTTGATATTTTTGATTAGGGAAAAGTGTAACGGCCAATATGGGTAATAAAGCCCCGCCTTCTAGTACAGGAGCCAATCATCGATCGCTATTGACTGACAAATGATCAGACATGAGTTTCTGCAAATTTTGTGCGATTTTTAAATGTTTAGAAATGAAAGAGACAGTTGTTGCTTAATTCTATTGTTGATTCCTAATATGAAATTTAATTAGAAGCTTGGCAAGCAATTTTGGAAAACTAGATGTTTCCCCATTTAAACAGAATGCCCAAGTTTACTCTCCAAAAGAGGCTTCAAAGATGGCCACGAGTAAAATGACTCGCGTTAAAGGGACTTTGTTTACGGTAAGCATTTTACAGTAAGCACACCACACTGAAACTGTACAAAAGATGAATATAACTAATATACTAAACCAAGTTACTTGTTTATTTTTGTTGTGAGCTGATTGGATGTAGAAAAGTAGGCGCTTTTAATAAGGGTTTTAGAACAGTTATTACAACCTAACAGACACCTCCGTTGATTCACCTCCATTTTTCTTGGGAGTCTCCCGTATTTCAGACCCATTTCCCGCCACCCTCCCGTTTTGTTCTTTCTCTGGAAAACTCCTTTAATCTCAACCTCACCCCTGGTCTTCAGCTTTTTGGTACTGTCTGGAACACCCCCCTGTCACCAACTTTGGTTTAATATCTGATGGGTGCGTCCACCCGAAACACGGTCCATAGTACTGTGACTATAGCACCTCAAATAAAAAAACATGTGTACTTTAAATAAATTTTGATGTACTGTACATTGGAGCGGTGCAATTAATCGAAAATCCCGCTTCGATTTTGGCTTCTAAAGATTATGAAAAAGCATTAATCAAGATAAACGATTATTGCCTCATATACCACCCCTTTCCAGTTGTACACATTTGGGGTTTGCGTATTTAATAAACTACGGCAGTTTGCGCTCACTGAACAGTAAGAATGATTAATAAATCCATATAAAACAGTCCCTTAAAAGTCACGTCTCGCTTTCAGTTTCGGGCTTTGGTGCGTTTTGCACTCACACTACAAACTTACCGCGCCCAAGTGAACCGCACTCAGGCCCACCTCTTCCAACCGGGCTAGGGCCGGCCAAGTGAACCATGCCTGAGCCTGATTCAGCGCACTCACACTTCTCAAACGGGCCTGGGCACGGTACGGATGCATAGTGTGAGTAGGCCCTAAAGGGCCTTAGTAGCTAAAGTTTTATTTTTCTTACAGTGAAGATGCTTAAAGCACAGTTTAAACCTAATAGATTTAATAACTCAGTTCTAATAACTATTTTCTTTTATCTTTGCTATAATGACAAAACATTATATTTTACTATATATTTTTCAAGATACTAGTATTCAGCTTAAAGTGACACTTAATTAGGGTAATTAGGCAAGTCATTGTACAACAGTAGTTTCTTCTGCAGACAATTAAATATATATATTGCTTAAAGGGGCTAATAACATTGAGCTATTAAAATAAGTTTCAAAATATTCAAACCTGGTTTAATTCTAGCCAAAATTAAACAAATAAGATTTCTCCAGAAGAAAAAAATATTATAGGAAATACTATTAAAAAAATCCTCCATTAAACATCATTTAGGAAATATTCATACAAAAAAAAAAAAATTACAGAAGGGCGAGTAATTTTGACTTTAACTGATAATCGTTTGAATAATCGTGATAACAATTATGACCAAAATAATCGTGATTATGATTTTTCCCATAATCGAGCAGGCCTACTGTACATACATGAAATATATATTTTAATTGAAATATTTTTGATGCCATCAACCCTGTCAGTCACCATTTAGACACCTTTATCATTCTAAAAGTATCGATTGTATCAATTTTATCAGTATCAAAAATAAACAAATAAAAAACCTCAAGCATTATCCAAACCTAAATGTATAGTTCTCTCCAAAATCTTTCCAATCAAACTGGCTGATGTGTCTGGCCAAACATCCATTCTTTCATCCCACTGTGTCTGAACCAAATGAACACATGAATTGAGATCCAGCGTGTGCCGCAAGCTGTCTCTCCGGCTACTAGCAGCTAATGTGAGTGTGTAGTTAGTGTGTACCGTGATGGCACAAACCCCAAACACCTGCTTAATCTCTGCTCCAGGGTACATAACCACACACCAAGCTCCTGCTAATAACTCCTGCGGCTGCAGAAAGAAGCCAATTCTACCACGGTGTGACGTGTTTAAATCCCCCCTGCAGTCTAAAAGCCTCCCGCTCATCTGTTTTGATAGTGTGTTAATGCTACAAAGAAATAAAGCAAAAGCCGATGTAAGGGTGGTGCTGGGGACTGCGCTTAAATTCTGGATTCTCATTTCTGTATATTGCCTGACTTTGAATAGATGACATTGCTGCACAGGTTGTAACATATATATGTTTTACTGTATTGTACAGTAACACGAGGGGTTTAAATGGGAATTATTTTATTTTTCAGGTTTATTTGACTGGGATAATACGGGTTAATAATTTATTATATATGTATAATGTGACAGATTTAACGCAAATGCGGGTTTGTATCTGCAGTCCCTGGCCTGATGATGTAAAATTGTCACTCTTTAAATATCAAACAACAAAACCATGGTTTAGTATAAAAAAAAGAAAGAAAAAAAAAAGAGAAAAAAAAATAATATTTATTTACTAATTGGTAATATTCTTTACGCCTGTTTACGCTCATATTTTAAAAACCTTACACAATAATAAAAAAAAATAAAATATTTCTGCCTTAATTTTTTGAGAGAACCCCAGACTTCCCTCTCCCCATACACTTCCTCCAGCTCCTCCGGGGGGATCCCGAGGCGTTCCCAGGCCAGCAAGGAGACATGGTCACTTCAGCATGTCCTGGGTCTTCCCCTAGGCCTCCTCCCGGTGGGACATGCCTGGAACACCTCCCTAGGTAGGCATCCAGGAGGCATCCGAAACAGATGCCAGAGCCACCTCAGCTGACTTCTCTCGATGTGGAGTAGCAGCGGCTCTACTCCGGCCTCCTCCCAGGTGTCAGAGCTTCTCATCCTATCCATAAGAGTGCGCCCTGTCACCCGAAGGGAAGGAAACACATTTCGGCCGCTTGTATCCGAGATTTTGTCCTTTCGGTCATGACTCAAAGCTCATGACCATAGGTGAGAGTAGGAACGTAGATTGACCGGTAAACCGAGAGCTTTGCCTTTCGGCCCAGCTCCTTCTTCACCACAACGGACCGGTACATTGACCGCATTACTGCTGCTACTGCACCAATCCACCTGTCAATCTCACGTTCCATCCTTCCCTCACTCGTGAACAAAACCCCGAGATACTTAAACTCCTCCACCTGGGGTAAGGCCTTTCCTCCTACCTGTTAAAAAAAGTGAATTGTTTATTAAAAAACTTGCATCAGAATGAATAAAATATTATGTTAAGCTTTGTATATAACATTTTAAGTAACAAAAACATGTTGTCATAACTTTTTGTCATTTATTAACAGAGTCAACTCAATGCTTTATATTATTTTTTAAATATACACTTATCGGCCACTTTATTATGTACACCTTACTAGCACCGGGTTTGGACCCCTTTTGCCTTCAGAACTGCCTTAATCCTTTATGGCATAGATTTAACAAGGTACTAAGAATATTTCTCAGAGGTTTTGTTCCATATTGATCGCTTTGCGCAGTTGCTGCAAATTTGTTGACTGCACATCCATCATGCGAATATCCCGTTCCATCATATCCCAAAGGAGCTCTATTGGATTGAGTTCTGGTGACTGTGGAGGCCATTTGAGTACAGTGAACTCATTGTTATGTCTGAGATGATTTGTGCTTTGGGTACAGATGGGTACACTGTGGTCATAAAGGGATAGACATGGTCAGCAACAATACTTAGGTAGGCTGTGGTGTTGAGACAATGCTCAATTGGTACTAATGGGCCCAAAGTGTGACAAGAATAAATCCCCCACACTATTACACCACCATTACCAGCCTGAATCGTTAATACAAGGCAGGATGGATCCATGCTTTCATGACGCCAAATTCTGACCCTAACATCCAAATGTTGCCGATGAAATCGAGACTCAGTGGACCTGGTAACTTTTTCCAATCTTCTATTGTCTAGTTTTGGTGAGCCTCTGCAAATTGTAGCGTCAGTTTCCTTTTCTTAGCTGACAAAAGTAGCACCCGGTGTGGTCTTCTGCTGCTGTAGCTCATCAGCCTCAAGGTTGAACGTGTTGTGTGTTCAGAGATGTTCTTCTGCATGCCTCCGTTGTAACAAGTGGTTATTTGAGTTACTGTTGCATTTTTATCAGCTCGAACCAGCCTGGCCATTCTCCTCTGACCTCTAACATCAACAAGGCATTTACGCCCACAGAACTGCCGCTCACTGGATATTTTCTCTTTTTCTGACCATTCTCTGTAAACTCTAGATATGGTTGTGTGTGAAAATCCCAGCAGATCAGCAGTAACTAAAATACTCAGGCCATAAATAGACAGAAAACACATAAATATTTTTTAAAAATGTAAAATTACCATAATAAACACTGTGATATATAACATCATTCATGAGAGGTCATTTAAATAATTTAGTTTATTAAAATGAATATGCATTGATTTACCAGATTTTACATTGATCTTTTGAACTAACGAACTAACATCTCAACGATGGTGTCTTTGTAACGATCCAGACAAAGGAAACATGAACTCTGCAGTCACAGTCCATTATGTGTTCTCTTCAGCTCTCAGCGAAATATGTCCCAACAGGCTTTTGAGGTAATTACATAAAGGCCATTATTAATTTTTTCCCTACAGCAGACACACTGCAATGTCGAAGCTGCAGACATTAAATTTGTTTGGCACACAATAGTCTGAAACTCACGATTTGTTCCTTTTCTTTCCGTGTTTGTCAGGCTGTGCCAAGGTCTTGATTGTGAGTTCAGATGGCTCTGATTTTCAGGTGAAGGTTCACGAGAGATGCTGCATCTAATCCATTCAGAACAACAGAATCATCCCAGTGAAGTTTCATTTTCTTTCCCATGTTTCTGTGTCAAGCTCATGAATAAAAAGTAAAGGAGAGAGGTGCATGTGTGAAAACAAAGAAAACACTCTCCAAATCTCAGCTAAAAGTTACAGTATTGTAGAAAAGGCCCTGATGCTCTCTCTACAGTGTCCCTTTTCACATTTCATATTGGGGTAAAGCATATTTTGTAAGGGTGGAATAAACCACCAACTTATCCAGCATATGTTTTACGCAGCGGATGCCCTTCCAACTGCAACCCATCACTGGGAAACACCCATACACTCCCATTCATACACATACACTACAGATGATTTAGCTTACTCAATTCAACTATAGCGCATGTCTTTGGACTGTGGGGGAAACTGGAGGACCCAGAAGAAACCCATGTGAACAGGGAGAACATGCAAACTCCACACAGAAATGCCAACTGGCCCAGCCGAGGCTCGACCAGCGACCTTCTTTCTGTGAGGCGATTGTGCTACCCACTGTGCCACTGTGATGCTCATTTGTGTATATGTAAAGTTTTATATTAGCAAACCTGAAATAAAAGTAAAATTACAGCCATTAGAAAACAGTTCTGAATATAGAAATTCAAAACTCTGGTCAAGTCATTGATTTATATAGCGCTAAATTTGTTTAATGTGGCGCCACAGTGGCTCAATGGTAATATACTGTGTATAAATACAGTACATATAATACTATAATATACAGTGGTTAAATATACTTGTATTCATTTACATATTTACCCATACTGATATTGTTCCTAACCTCTTTGACTTTGCTTTATGAGGTCGAAAAATTGTGATGTGACTAGGAACTCTACAAAATTAAAGTAAAAATCATAAAAATAGTTATACAGTTGAAGTCAGAATTATTAACCCCCTTGAATTATTAGCCCCTTAATTTTTTTTTCAGCAGTTTCGGTTTAACGGAGAAAATATTTTTTCAGCACATTTCTAAACATAATAGTTTTAATAACTCATTTCTAATGACTGATTTATTTTATCTTTGCCATGATGACAGTAAATAAAAATTCACTAGATATTTTTCAAGACACTAGTATCCTGCTTAAAAGGTAATTCGAAGACTTAACTAGGGTAATTATGTTAATTAGAAAGGTTAGGGTAATTAGGCAAGTTTTTGTATAATGATAGCTTAATTATTTTACATTTACATTTACATTTAGTCATTTAGCAGACGCTTTTATCCAAAGCGACTTACAAATGAGGACAAGGAAGCAATTTACACAACCAAGAGCAACAATGAATAAGTGCTATAAGCAAGTTTCAGGTCTGTAAAGTCTAAGAAGGGAAGTATTAGTAGTATAGGTTTTTTTTTTTTTTTTTTTTTTTGTACAGTTAGTGTGATATTCAGAGAGGCAATTACAGATTAGGAAGTGTAGTGGAGACTACACTTGGAGACTTGTAAGCACAGCATCAGTGTCTACATTGAAGTGTAGTGTAGTGTAATTATACAATACAATGGATCGAAAAAAAATAGCCTAAAATAGTTCAACAATATTGATCTATTAAACCTGTTAAACCTGGACATGCGATTAAAAAAAAGACCTAAAATGGCTTTTAAAAATTACAAACTGCTTTTATTCTAGCTGAAATAAAACAAATAAAGATTTCTCCAAAAGAAAAAATATTATCAGACATACTGTAAAAATTTCCTTGCTCTGTCAAACATCATTTGGGAAAAAATTAAAAGAAAAAAAAAACAAAGGGGGTTTAATAATTCTGAATTCAACTGTAGATAACTAACAACCAATTTCAAATATTTTAAGCCAAACATATTTAGGGAAAGCAAAAAATGTAAGTACTTATTTACTGAAATTTTACATGCCATATTTGAACAACTATGAGAGCTTTAGTGGATTAGAATATAAACTATAATAATAGCACAAGATTACCTCTTTGACAATGTTTGTTGTCAATGTTTAAGCTGCACAGACAATGGTCCCTGTTGATTTCACTGCACTGAAAACAATGTGAAAATGTGATTCCTTTGTTATTAAACTACATTTATTGCAAATGCAAGATGATCCAGTCGAATGTGAGTGCGCTGTGTAATTGATGCTGTGTGGCCACTACTGTGGGGTGAAGTGGATTATGGGAATTAGGGGCCTTTTGTGCACTTATAAGCACAGCATCAGTGTCTACATTGCTTTCCGAATTGGCCTGTCGGGTGCAGGAACTTCATTAAAAAAATATTCCCAAAAGGCAACAGTCATCAAAACATCCCATCAGCTGATCTTCATGTAAACCGCTGAGAATAACGCAAGGCTCGCCAAGATATTTTAATTTGTCAGTTGATATTCTGACTACAAATCAAGCTGACAGGTTTATTTCAACGCACGCTTTGAAATTCATCCAGATTACATTCATTAAATTCCACTAGCGGCATAAAGACGATGCATGCGGCGCATTAACACGTGGCCTCACGGAATACTGCACCATTGGCAATAAATTGTGTGATTCACAAAGCAATTTAGATTCCTATCTCTTTTTTTGATAAGGGACGACAGAAAGAAAACAAGAAATTACAAGGCTTAAGCCCAAATAGGAGACAATGCTGAAAACGAGTGGCTTAATCAATTCTAATTAACGTCTTTGCTTGATAACAATTAAAGTCCTCATTGTGCCTCCGCAGACCCTTCTAGTCCTCAACGCAAGTCACTTTTTGATGGCATATGAAAGTGACGACATTTCCAATAAGGGAGCTGAACAAAAACATGGGTTGTATTTGAAAAAAAACATTGCTTTGACCTTTAGAATCTGCCATTAATTGCTAATGCCAGACAAGAGAAGGATTTCAGTCTTCTGCTAAAACGAAATTAGAGGCGAGGCAGCTGGACCCAGGAATGAGCGCTGTGAGATTGAACTATTATGCGTGTATATGCGTGTGTGGTGATAAAAGCCAGGCGTATGCTGGCATTTTCAACATGGCAGAAAAAGCCAACAGGCCCTCTCTCTAGCTTGTTGATAGGAAGCATTTTGTCTTGATATTCTTCGACATGAATATTCAAAAACCATCTAAAAAAAGGTTTGCGCACGGGTATTTATTTGGCAGATGCTTTTATCTGAAGCACTCAGAAAAAAGCATATATGGTCTCAGTGTATCTTGGTGTTACTGTAATAACTATCCTGGGGTGCATTTCTGAAATCTATCGTTAACGAACTATGGTCTCTAGTTTATTTGTTACAAAGATTCCAATGAACATTCGAAAACTGCGTGGCAAACTTGTACGTTTCCAACTACACCTCTTGAGTTGTAGTTAGTAGCATAGATCCTGGCTTTGTTCTGGTCCCAGTTATCCCCTTTTCATTTAGAACGTTCCAACATTTAAAATTGGAATGATTAAAAAAAAGTGTTAAAGTCATCTCTCTTAGGTGTAATTTGCTTTCAAAGTATTTTTACAGATCAGTTTTAGCAATCCTCATATTGACAGTTGCACTCCCTTCTCAGCGCGCTTTGAAAACATTGATGCCATTTTGAAAGCAGCCGTGGCTCATGAGGAAAGCTATAGATGACCTATTATTTAAGAGAAGAATTTAGATTAGACTAAAATTTAACTCTTTGGAGTCAATGCCAGGCGTTACGTTTGGAGAAAACCAGGCATGTGGAAAAAGTGAAGCGCTATGAATACTTTCCATATGTACTTTAGATTGTTATATATATATAGAAAAATAGAGCAATGGTTTCCTTAGTTGTAGCAATGTCCATATTTACTTAGATGTTTTGTTTCAAACTACGTCTTTTAGGTGAACTAAAGCAACACAATTCTTAAGATATTTTGGGGACAACTTAATTGTTTTATTTTCAATCCATCCAATATGTTATGTTAACTTCAATTTTAAGTTAACAAGTTATACATTTGTGTTGGGACAACATGAATGAATCATATGGAACTCTGTCATGAGATAGATATGCTGTTTAATTAGCAGATTATTAATCAAATAATCCAGTAATTTAACAGTAACAGCAACGAGCGTCGAAATATTTCCTGACAAATGCATCTGTATGATCCCAGCAAAACTCCACGCCAGGATGGTTTTGATTTGCCATGTGAAAATATAGCACTCAGATCACATCGTTAAAAGTTGAAATTTCAGCGGTATGTTCAGGTCATCCTATATTCTCAGATAAAAATATATTTAAAAAGTTTTCTGGTGGAAATCCAGACAAGAAAAGAC